>NW_006922855.1:48596-52644 GCF_000298275.1 Orycteropus afer afer | reverse complement strand
TTTTTTTTTTAATGATTTTGAGTTTTGTTCCACATTATTCTCCCTCGCTATCCAGTATTTCTCCCTCCCCTCCGAGTGGTTGTCAGTGAGCTGGGCATCATCTATTTCTTCTGTTCTCATAGTCATATAGGCTGAGGATCACATGGTGCACCAGTTCAAAAAGGGTAGCTTTATAGGAAAGAAGGGCACAGGGAAGAGGTAACCACAGGGAGGAAGTGGGCAACGAGCTGTTACATTGTAGGGAACTGCAGTCAATGTCATCAAGCTAAATGTGTATGAAATGCTGTGTGGAAAATGAATTTGCTTTATCAATTTTCACCCAAATCACAACAAAATTTTTTTTAAAATAATAAATAAAAGGGTAGCTTTTGCCCAGAGATAAAGCTCAGAAGGCAGGAAGGGACAGGAAAGGACAAATGGAAACAGGGAGGAAGTGGAAAGAGTGCTGCTACATTGTGGAGACTGCCATCAATGTCACGAAACAAGATGTGCAGGAATTGTTGAATGGAAACCAACTGGCTCTGTAAACTGTCACCCAGTTCACAATAACAAATAACATACAGTGTCAAACAGGAGAAAGGATGTATGGTGAAGAGGCCAGGGCAGATATACGATACTCAGGAGAAGACATAGGATGGGATACCAGAATCAGGACAGATACCACAGATACCGCTTTATGAAGGAGCTCTGGTAGCATAGTGCCTAAGGCACTTGACTGTTAACCAGAAGGCTGGTGGTTCAAACCCACTAGCCACTCCTCGGAAGGAAGGTTGGGCAATCTACTTCCGTAGTGATACTGCCTCTGAAACCCAAGGAGCGGTCGCTATGAGTTGGGGCCGACTCGACGGCACACAACAACAACAACCGCTTTATGAGGGGCTAGCATTTTTCCCAAGGTCCCTGGATAGCACAAATGGTGACCTAAAGGCTGGCATTCTGAACCCACCCAGTGGCACCATGGAAGAAAGTCGTGGTGAACTGCTTTCATAAAGATCATGGCCACTGGAAACTCTCCGGAGTCCAGTCGCACTCTGTGCACATGGGGTCGCCATGAGTCAGAACTAACTCAAGGGCAACGAGCAAAATCAAGGACACAGTGTTTGTCTTAGAAGGAGTAGCCCCTTCAAGGTGCAATGTTATTTTCTGTATTTCCCAAACCCTGGGGACTAGTGGCCTGGCCCGCTCACCCCGGAGCTCCTCCTTGGCTCTCTCACACAGGTCCGTCCGGTCCATCTTGGCAAAGGTCTGCATGGTCACCACCTCCACCCAGTAGCTGCTGCAGCGGTTGATGAGAATTTCCGCCAGTTGCTTCCCGTCGGCCTCGTCCATGTCTATTTGTGGGAATTCCTGCGCGTGAAGTGTGCTTCGCAGGCGAAGGGACTTCAGTGTAGATTTGAACCGGCTCAATTCCTCCTGGTCAAGTTCTTCCAGAAGACCTTGTAGGTTGAAATCCAGCCGGTCTGGAGATGCCATCTCGTCCCACGAAGGAGATCTTAGGATTCAACATTGAAGAATTATGGCCCCTGAAGTCATCTTAAAACCAAACAACAGTTTAGCTCAAGTAGTCAATAAAGTCTGCCTTGAGAAGTGTACTCCTTGAAAGAGTTATCGATATGGGGTCAGCTGACAAGAGCAAATGGGGACATCAGTTGGGACTTCAGGAGGGCGGTGAGTTTATGTAGATGCGGGAGGAACAACTCAGAAAGGGGGCTGAGGAACATAATCAACGTCACGGGATGGTGCCTATGGAAATGGCTGTGTGTGTTCTCAACAACAACAACATAAAATGAATTACAGAAAGACAATGACCCCAAATGAGCGGTGTTGTGTCAACACCCAAGCTGTGCATGTGCCAGGAACAGGTCCATTCTGCTGCGAACCTAATCCTTCAAGAATAACTCTCCAACGGAGGTGAGATTCATGGAGGATTCTCCTATCCCTTGGCTTGACGTGAGTGGGTCGCATCTTGGGATCCCCGGACCCCTTAGGGAGCCCCTGGTGGTGCAGATGGTTGGTGTGCTTGGCTCGAACCCAAAGGTGGAGAGAAGAGCCCACCAGGAGCTCTTCCTTTGAAGGACCCCTGGGTGGGTTGATTGGAGCAGTAAGGGAGGTACCAAACTGTGCCACTCAGGGATCGCTTTTGGTGCCCTCTGTAAAGGAATACATTCTTTCCAGATTAGTGTCCAGGTAGAGCCCAATGGTTAAGACAACTGGGCAAACCAATCCTAAACCCGGGGCGTTTCTAAGGTGAACAGTCAGGCTAGAAATATTGACCGGCTGTGGCTACTGGAAGGCAGTAGTATGTTGACACCACCACCGACATGCTCTTCCCATGTGGGGTTCATTTCCCCGAAGCCTGGTGGAATCGTGTTGCATGCAGGACTTCCCCCCTGATTCACGACTCTAAACCCATCATAAAATCAAACTCTACCCGAAACTGAAACAGAGAACACTTCTCTATCAAGAGACATCAGTGACGTATCCATGAACCTGAACCGACGATCAGGATTGAACAGTGGACGAGGGACAGCTCACAGTCCATCAGTTCTGAACGGTTAGCCCCAAACAAAGACGGCAGCTACAAACACCAGCTTCACAAGAAGCTACGTGTCCGCCAGAAGCCTACAGTCATTAGTCAAAACCAGGAAGGGCGTTTCGTTTGACAATGGAAAGCTGAGGGACAGGCCTCACATGGAACCGATGACATGCAGCCATTACTTAAGACGGTTTATGGGAAGAGCCTCCTTCCGATACCACATTTCTCTCCTCCTTAGAAGGGACCTCATCACAGCCGTCCCCGTGTCTCTACGCTGCCCAGTCATTCAGTGTGGAAGCCTGTTTGGCGAGGGCTGGATGAGGCAGCGAGTGTGGTCGTATCTCCACATGGTGGGAAAGGAAGGTTTAGGGAGATTAAGGAATTGTTTCCTCCTGGCTGTCATATGTTTAAGGCAAGATTCTAGTCAATGCAGCCTTACTCCAGAACGTGAGATCTTAATCTTTGCTAACGGAATTAACACTCCCAGTAAAGTTACAGAGCAAATAGGGGGAGTGTGGAAGATAAAGCCAGGGGCTTCTCAAAGTGGATGAAATTCTGTCCAGAAGGAGGACAGATTAAGTAAAATGTTCCAAAACCCAATGGATTAAAAAAAATATTCTTTTAATCTTTTTTTTTTTTTTTTACACTCTTGGGTGACCGTTTACACCGCAGATTGGTTTCCACTCAACAACTCACGCGCGTTCTGTTTTGGGGCATTCGCTGCAGTCCCTCAGTCTAACAGCTCTCTTCTCCCTCCCTGTTTCCCGTTTCCCTCAGCCTTCTTCAGTCGCTTCCTGCCTTTGTAACAAAGCCTGCTGACCCCGATAAGATGCTCACTTGTAATCATGACTGGAAAAAATGTTCTACATGCAACGCGATTCCAGCTGCAGCAAGGGAAGGAATCTTCATGCGAACAGGATGCTGCTGGGTGGCAGGGTCAATCCTGACTCACAGTGATCCCACGAGAGAACTGCCCCATCAGGTTTTCGGGGCTGTCATCTTCCAGGAGCCCTGGTGGTGCAACAGTGAAGCGCTCAGCTGCTAATGTAAAAGTTGCTGGCTGGACCCGCCGAGAGACTGCTCAGGAGGAACACGTGCTGACCGGCTCCAGTAAAGATGGCAGGTTCCCGTCACACGGGGTCGCTGAGTCGGAAATCAGCTCGACGGCACCTAACAGTCCTGACCGTGACCAGTCAGCCAGAACTTTCTCCCGCAGAGCCACTGGGTGAGCTTGAACCACCAACATTTCCATTCGCAGCTTAATGCTTAGTTATTGCACCACCAGAGCTCCTGTGTTACATAGTGTTATTGTGTGCTGTTGATTCGGACTCACAGCGCCCCTAGAGGACACAGTGGAACTGCCCCACAGGGTCTCCCAGGCTGTCAATCTTCACAGAAGCAAAGCCCAAACCACACCCAGTGCCGTGGAGTCCATTCTGACCCACAGCGCCCCTAGAGGACAGAGTGGAACTGCCCACAGGGTCTCCAAGGCTGTCAGTCTTCACAGAAGCA
>NW_006922855.1:47285-47951 GCF_000298275.1 Orycteropus afer afer | reverse complement strand
ATGGCAGTGAGGCTGTTTTTTCTTTCTAATCGTTATGGAAGCAGAGTGACTCACCTTTTACCCCTGAAGCAGCTAGTGGGTTCTGTGCTAGGGGAAAAGGGACCCCAGATTCAAACAGGTTCAAAGATAAAACCAAGATAATCATCTGGGATGAGGGAAACCATGGGCGTGTAACAGTGCAGAGAGCAGGCTGGAGTCAGACAAGTCGCGGCCTTCGGGCTAATTAGATAGACTGAGAACAAAGAAATCATCACAGAATGAGTGGGGGCAGCAGGACCCAGCCCTGTGGGAGCAGGGAAAGGACACTGATCTGCACACTGAGGACAGGAAAGGGTTACAGGATGGATTCTGGGCCTTGACCCCCTGGTAAGTGGTGGTGTGATGACTCCTGACCATGCAGCCAAGTCACAGCCACAAATGACTCCAAGACAATACCAGGGCCCCAACTGTAATTTAAATTATGTAAGGACACACCCAGGCAAGTTCCCTGGTTCTTACTGTGAGGTAATTTTAGTTTCAACTGCTCTCTTCCTGAGGGCAAACCACCCCTCCCTAGGTTTGTCCTGGAACTTAGAGTCTAAGCATGGCCACAGCCCTGCTTCAAGGTCAGAAAGAACCCAAATGGCCTCTGAATTTATGGCAAGACTCAAAATGGACTCAGGGCTG
>NW_006922855.1:43934-46305 GCF_000298275.1 Orycteropus afer afer | reverse complement strand
GTTTCACGGTGAAGAGAAACCTTCAACATCGAAGGAAGACGTCTGTTACTGACTGTTATCTCCAACAGTTGGAACCACCAGTCTTTGAGTTTGCAGCCAAGGGCTTAACCGTGGTGCCACCAAGGCCCCTGTGCAAAGGGCACACGCGCAGCTGGAGACAAGCCACTGGTTGTGCTCGGCGCTGGGCACCGTCCGTGCCCCGTGCACCGGGAGGTGCTTATCGCTGCTCACTCTCTAATGCCCTGCACGGTGTGTTGTGTGCCGCTCGGCGGCGCTGTGGTTAAAGCTGCAAAGCCACAGGTCGGTGGTACGGACCCCCGCTGCTCCGCGTGGACCAAGGAGGCCGTCTGCTGGTGTTGGGACTGACAGCCTTGGGAACCCTGGGGCCGTTCCACTCTGCACTGCAGGGTCCGTGTGAGTTGCATCACCTCAATGACAGTGGGTTTGGTTCCCTTTGTATGACGAATATTTAACAGAAGAATCATTCAGCCGCCTTCAGCTGGTTCCGACTCACAGCGCCCCTAGAGGACAGAGTGGAACTGCCTCTTCTTTCTCCCAGAGCTGGGTTCAAACCACTGGCCTTTTGCTTAACCACGAGGGCTCCTTCCGGCAACCTTAGGAAGGCCAGTCTCTCAATGGCACCTTCCTCCATCAAAACCTGAGGGGACTATCGGGGAGCGGTGGGGGAGGGGGGTGCACTAGGAGAGCGGGGTGGGGGCCGGTACCAGGAGAGTCAGGCGCCCTGGTGGCGCAGGGGTTAGCGCTCAGCTATGAACTGAAAGTCAGTGATCGACCCCACCTGGAACCCACCAGCAGCCGGGTGAGAGAAAAGGCCTGGCCGTCGGCTGCCATCAAGATTACTGCCCAGTAAGCCCTCGGGGGCAGCTGCACTCGTCACACAGGGCGCTGGAAATGGACTCCCCGGCACCTGGCAACGGGAGTGTTCACAGAGGACACTGCTCTGGAGCTAAGACGCAAACAAGCAGAGGCTTGACATAGCGAGACAGTAACAGGCCGCAGAGAAAGGCAAGGCCGGCACAGGGAGTCCCTACCTGCCTCCCCGTGGCTCTGTTGCAGAGGAAGAACCCTGCCCAAACGCCGTGCTGCTAACCCAGGTGGGCGGTTCGAACCCACCGGGGACTTGTGGGGAAAGAGATACAGCCCAGCAAACCCCCTGCCCCTTGGGGCCACTATGAATTAGAATTGACTCCACAGGCACCTAAGCATTGCAAGCTGCCGGCTGGCAGGAGGGTTTTCCCCGGGGAAGGGCTGTCATGGTGTAAACCATCGGAAAGATTCCTAAGCTCTGCTGGCGCAGTCCTTAAAGCACTGGGCTGTGAACCAAAAGGTCGGTGGTTTGAACCCACCAGCCACTCCACAAGAGAAAGATGAGGTAGCCTGCTTCCGTAAAGATTGACAGACTTAGAAAACCTGTGGGGCAGTTCGACTCGGCCCTATAGGATCGTTAAGGGTCGCTAGGATCTGAAAGATACTTGGGGACAATTCCCGGTGCAATGAAAGATACAAAAACACAAGGTGTGCGTTTGGACGGCCTGCCAACCTTCTGTTTAAAACAGTAACGCGGGTGGGAGGGGAGGGAACACTGCAAAAATAAAATAAATAAAAATGTAAAAAGGAAAGAGTAACACAGTGACGTCTGTGAGATCCGGAACTGGCGGGGAACGCCTCGTGTTCTGGGTCTCCCAAGTACCCCGCCTTTGACAAGGCGCAGTCTTGCCACGTCTCCATAACTCTCAGTGGAAATGGTTTGCGTTTTCCTTCTCTGACAGGTTTCCGCCTCCCACAGGTTCCGGCTTTCACAGGTTTAGCTGCAATAGTTTAACTGTTGGCCGTTATAAGGGAATGGGCAGCGAGGCTCCCACCTAACGCGGCGGCTCAACCTTTGTACCAAGAGGGGCTTGACCGGAAACCTCAGTGACCTTGTCAAAGTTTGACGTTCAAACATTCAAAGAGAAGGAGAGGGAATTGTATGGTAGAAACTCAGCCAACAATTGCGTCAAAAGCTAGAGAGACAAGCAAAGAATCAGACCTGTGACTTACCCCCGCCAACGCCTGCGCTGAGGTGCTCGCTCCCAGCCCCCAGCTCCCAGCTCCCAGCGCAGACCCCAAACCAAAGCAGCCCGCGCTCTGTGATTGGTCCTCGGGAGCCAATCCCATCGCTCTGGACCGACCCACCATGATTATTGACAGCTGGAACCTGGTCGGGTCTCCAGAGCGCCTAGTGCTCCCAGGCCAGGCATTGGCAGTCTGGGCTGTTGGTCATCCTCACGTGGGGCAGGGGTTCAAAGGAGCAGCGCCTGTGCTCAATCTCCAGCCATGCCCACTATCTGGTTAGACATCTGGGCTCTCT
>NW_006922855.1:39637-43504 GCF_000298275.1 Orycteropus afer afer | reverse complement strand
CTTCACAGAAGCAAAGCCCAAACCACACCCACTGCCTGGAGTCCATTCTGACCCACAGCGCCCCTAGAGGACAGAGTGGAACTGCCCACAGGGTCTCCAAAGTTGTAGTCTAGAGTTTAGAGTACCTAAGGCATTTGACTGCTAACCAGAAGGACAAGGGTTCTAACCCACCAGGCACTCCTCGGAAGGAGGACTGGGCAATCTACTTCCCTAGAGATGTTGTTGTTGTTATTGCCTTGGAAACCCAAGAAGGGGTCCCTATGAGTTGAATGGACTCCGTGACAGTGAGTTTTTCTTTTTTTTTTTCCCAGTACGGAAGCAAATGGTCAGGACTTTCTACCCTGAAGCGTGGGCGAGTTCGCAGCTCCACCGTTTAGGTTAGCACCTAGCGCATAAACACTGCAGTGCAGGTGTCCTAGGTGCTCTCCTGGGGCTTTAAGAAGGGACACGGCCCTGGGGCTGCACGGTAGACTTCTACGGAACTGCAGGATGATAGATGTGCGTTGTTTTAAATCACTTTGTGGTGGTTGTGTGCCCTCAGGCCGCTTCTGACTCATCGTGACTCTGTACACTACTACACACACACACACACACACATTTAAATGCTGTAATCTCTAAGGGAACTTTCTGCCACATCTTTCTCCTGCAGAGTAGCTGGTAGGTTTGAACCACTGACCTTCCAGTTAATAACTTAGTGCTTAACCATTGTACCACTAGGACTCCAAAGATTCTCCCCTAGAGCCTTAAAAAGCAGCACAGACCCAAGGCACAGTAATCGGTCTCTATTCACCTAGAACAATAGATGAAGGAGGAGAGGCAGGAATTGGAGGAGGACATGAAGTGTGTGGCTTACTTAATTACTTCCATGAACAACTGCCTCCTTTGCCATGAGACCAGAAGAAGTGGATGGTGCCCAGCTAACGTTACTGAACACTTTGATCAAAGATTCCTTAGAAACATTCTGATCACAGAGGGGAAAATGCAGAACAGAATTTCAAACTCTCATGGGCTCTAGACTTTCTGGAGCCATGGAGGTTACATGAAGTCCTTAAACTATTGCCCTGAGATAATCTTTAAAACTTAAACCAAAACTATCCACTGAAGTCATCTTAAAACCCAACAACAGTTTAATTTAACTAACCCACCAGCCACTCCTTGGAAGGAAGGTTGGGCAATCTACTTCCATAGTCATACTGCCTTGGAAACCCAAGGAGGGGTCGCACTCGACGGCACATAACAACAACAGTGAAAGCTGTGTGGCTTAAGCATTATACTCTTTTAAGAACTGTCTTTATGGGATCAAATTGACATCAGCAACTTGAAGGATTAGATGGGAACCTTAGGGGGCAGTGAGTTGATGTGAATGTTGGAGGAACAACTCAGAAAAGAAAGGTGAAAATAGTTGGACGAATCGAAGAACGTCGTCCGTCACCGATGGTATGCACAATGGTTGGACGACTCAAAGAATGTCGTCTGTCACCAATGGTACGCACAATGGTTGGACGGCTCGAAGAACGTCCGTCACCGATGGTACGCACAATGGTTGACGGCTCGAAGAATGTCATCCGTCACCGATGGTACGCACAATGCTTGGACGGCTCGAAGAACGTCGCCACGTCACTGACTGAACATGTACACGCTTTTGAAGTCGTGTCTGTTTTGCTGGGTATAGTCTCAGCACACAACAAAATAAAATTTTGTTGGGACAATGCAATTCACAGGAGGCAATGGAAAAAGCAAAAAGTATTTTGGACTTGTTCAAAATTAAAACTTTTTTTCCCTTAAAATTATACTAAGAAAATGAAAGAGTAAGCCACAGATTGGGAGAAAATATTTCCATATTATACATTGGATCAAAGTAACATATTCTTTTTTTAAAGCTTTGTATGTGATGTGGGTGAAAGTGTACAGAGCGGATTGATTTTCCAGTCACCGATTCACACATGTTGGCTCCTGACATTGACTGTGACTCCCAGCAGCACTCGCAATCCTCCCACTTGCCCCTGTGTTTGCCGTTCCCGTGGGTCCTGCTTTCAGAGCTTATACACTATCCAGCAAATGCTGCCCTTTAGATCCCACATGGCTGATTGCTCCACGGAGTGTGTACCTCCCTGGTCTTAAGGTTCACCTCATAGCCTGTCTGTTGTTTGGCTAAAAGTTGGACCACGGGGAGTGAGTTCAGTTCCAGGCTTGAAGGGTGTGTAAGGGCCAAAATCCTGGGGGTTCCATAAGCCTCAATCAGACCAGTGAGCCTGGCCTTCTTAACTATTTTGGATTTTGTTCCACAATTTTCTCCCTCTCTGTCCAGGACCTCCTATTGTGGTCCCTTACAGAGTGGTCGGCAGTGGTAGTTGGGCACCATCTAGTTCTGGTCTCAGGGTCATGGACACTTCAGTTCAGATAGTCCATCGGTCCTTTGGACTAATAGTTTCCATGTGTCTTTGATTTTCTTCACTCCTCTTTGCTCTGGAAGAGAACTCTGCATCCGTAACATATAAAGAACTTTCAAAACTCAGCAGTAACAGCTTCACATCCATTAATTTGGGAGGTCATCATAATGTCCTCAAAGCTGGATGTGGTGATAGTGGCACCACTCTATGACTTATTCAATACTAAATTTTACTGGTAAATACTATGTGTAAATTATGACTCTATAAAGCTGTAAAAAGCAAACCACTGTTGTACATCACAAAATTTAAAGGGAAGGAATTAAGACAGGCACAAAATATATTAAAAAAATTGTGAACTGCCCAAGATTACAAGTAAATGGAGATATCTCCAACAAACAAGAAAAAAGGCACAAGTTTTGGTTTGAAGAGATGTAAGAATATAGAAAGTCAGAAGGTTATAATGTGATCTGAAAATCACAGTGATCTCCAAAATAGCCCTGTGCAAAAAGGACAAGGAGGATGCATGTTCTGACCTCCTAGAACCCCACAAGAGAAAGGCAGAATCACCATCAATAGCCCAAGGCCTATTCCTACAAGGCCAGACATGCTGCTTCCCTCCAGCCCTTGCTCCAACCGTTCCTCCCAGAGCACCCACCACCTCTCTCCTGGGTTCGATAATTCGCTGCAGTGGCCACACAGAGCTCACAGATTACGGGGTTTATTAGGGAAGCACCAGACTACAATTCAAGTTCAGGAAGGACGCTCAGTCTCTCTCCCAGCCCACCGTCCCTCAGCCAACAGTCTCTCACAGTCTCTTTCCCAGCAGTGCTTGTCCCTTGGTGTCTCACTCAGCAATGCATGTCTCTTGCATCTCTTTCCCAGCAGCGCGTGTCTCTTTCGGGGGCACATGTCTCTTTCGGCAGCACGTCTTCTTCAGCCAGCAGTCAGAGAGAGTTCTGCCTCTAGGAGCCCGGAAGTGTGGTCAAACCAACCAATCATGACAACAGAATTCTAAGCACCTGAGAGTGAGCCTCCCATAACATTGCGTTGTGCCACGCCCAACAGAAATAACCCAGGTGGATAACATTTACAATCAGGAGCTCCTCAGTTGCTCATTACCACTGAGTTTACAGTGACTTATGGGTAGAAAAGCCACACTAAGTAATTTACTACACTGCACCCTGTCCCTCATGTAACAGAAGGTAAATTTAAGCCAATCAGATAGGCTGTGGCAACTCGAAAGACTAGATAGGAACCTTAGGGGGAAAGTGAACGAGGAGGGAACAACTCAGAAAAGGAGCGTGAGAATGGTTGGACGGCTCGAAGAACGTCTTCCGTCACCGATGGTACGCACGATGGTTGGAGGGCTCGAAGAAACGTCGTCCGTCACTGATTGTATGTGCGATGGTTGGACGGCTCGAAGAATGTCGTCCATCACTGATTGTAGGCATACAGACTGTTGAACTGGTGTCTGTCC
>NW_006922855.1:18347-19219 GCF_000298275.1 Orycteropus afer afer | reverse complement strand
TCATGTGTGTCACAGTAGAACTGTGCCCCATGGGGTTTTCAATGGCTGAATTTTGGGGAGTTGTTCACCATGCTTTTCTTCTGAGGCACTTTGGGTGGACCAGACCCTCCAACCCTTCAGTTAACAGCTGAGTGTGTTAACCACACACACCATTCAGGAAATCCTCATCAAAAACAAGTATCTCTACTTAGCTCACCACGTAGCCACCTGGAGTAAAAGATTGCCTTTCCAAAGCCTACCTTGCTTCCAGATGAGGCAAACTGTTAGTCTTGACCATTGAGAAGTAAATGAAAGGTTTGCATGAGGGTTTCCAAGACAACTTTATAACAAACAATTGGCTGGTACTTATCCCTTCCCCCTTCTTCCTTCGATACCGTTGTCCCTGTGTTTCCTGCAATGACTCCCTCCACAGGCCCAACACGAGCGCACACAACCCCATCTCAGAACCAGCTTTCAGCTCTGCCTGTGGCCACCGCTTCTCTTGGAAATTTGTTGAGGTGTCTTCGTGCTCCGAATCTTCTCCGGTGTTCCCAACTCGAAACCCTGATGGCTCTCTCTTGAGTCCTCTTCCTGCTGAGCCAGTCCATAACCAGCAGCCCTACCATGGCCATCAAGATGAGGACAGACATGCCAATCTGAAAGAAATTCTGGGCAGTGTGATCCCAGAAGGTAAGCTCTGGGATCAGAAGAACAGAGAGATCGCTGATGGGAACATACGTGCACCACTGGGAAAAACAAACAAACAAACAAGCAAACAAAAAACCCTAAGCACTGCCACTGAGCCGATCCCAACTCATACTAGCCCCCATTGGGTTTCCAAGGTTGTAAATCTTTGTGGAAGTAGATTGCCCCATCTTCCTTCCATGGAGTGG
>NW_006922855.1:15982-17257 GCF_000298275.1 Orycteropus afer afer | reverse complement strand
TGTTGTTTGGTTGACTGGTATAGCCCTGTTACCTGGCACACCCAGGGAACTCAATGGATGTGTGGAATGAATACCATGTTTGTAGTGTTTTGGGAGGCTCTAACTGCTTCCCTGAACTTACAGACATTAGTTACTCACCATCATAATAGGTGGACTCTTTAGGTGCAAGACTGGTGTTCCTAATAGGTCCTGGCAAGGGGGACAAGAAGAACAGTAACAGGTTTGAGTGTCTTCTGGTAGACCTATCTATTGGCGTCCCTGGGTGATACTAATGGTTAACATGCTCAGCTGCTAGCCAAAAGGTTGCAGGTTTGCGTCCACCCAGAGGTGCCTTAGAAGAAGGTCTTGGAACTCTACTTCTGGAAGATCCATCGCTGAAAACCCTACGGAGCACAGTTCTTCTCTGACACCCAGGGGTTCACTGTGAGTTGGAGGTGACTCAACAGCTACTGGTTTGGAGTCCCAGGGAGCAAACAATTAACATGCTTGGCTGCTAACCTGAAGGTTGGGGGTTCGAGTCCGCCCTGAGGCACCTGGTGACCTGCTTCTGAAATCCAGCCATTAAAACCCTATGGAGCACAGCTATTCTCTGACACACTGGGGTCACCATGAGTTGGCGTCTTCTCCATGGCACTTGGTTTAGCTACTGTTACCCATACGCTTCCCCTCCCTGTCCCTCTGGCACTCTTCCTCACGAAAGACCAAGGAGCCTCTAGGTCATGGATGTGGTGAGGGCATTGCTGGGAGGTACCTGTTGGCATTTTCTCACCTGTCTGGGCCCACCTTCCCCATCTGTGGCTGGAGTTTACTGAGGGCTCCAGGGAGGACATGGGAAAAATTGGAGGTTTTCTTACCCATGACCAGGAGCGCCACAGGCTCACTGGGAAAAGACCATGCAAAGTCGTTATAAGATCCAAAGCATCTGTAAGTCCCCCTGTGGGCTGGCTTCACAGGGCCGATGGGGAAGTCGGCCTGATTTTCCCCATGTCTTTGCTGTGGGCGGCTGGATCTTCCCTCTTTGAGCAGAAAGAATTTGTTTGTTGCTGTCTCCAGACGACAGCGGAAGATCACATCTTCTCCTGGGACCACCTCGGGCCTGGGCTGCACTGACAAGGTAGGTACGTCATACATGCCTGTAGAGAAGACGACTGGTAGGTGCAAGGCATTTCTATGTCACTTCCCACGTGTCTGTTATGCACTGAATTGTGTCCCCCCAAAACGTGTGCTGGAATCCTGACCCTTATACTGTGGAGATAATTCCCATCTGGGAACAGC
>NW_006922855.1:6719-15397 GCF_000298275.1 Orycteropus afer afer | reverse complement strand
AGGCTGGCGGTTCAAACCCACCAGCCACTCCTCAGAAGGAAGGTTGGGCAATCTACTTCCATAGTGATACTGCCTCGGAAACCCAAGGAGGAGGGATCACTATGAGTCAGGTCTGACTCGACGGTACATAACAACAACAGACAACAAACTGTGAGAAAATAAATTTCTGTCCATTAAAGTCACCCACTTACATTTCTATTAGAGCAGCACTGAGGAAATAAGACAAAGTCCCATCCCCCTTGCCCTTAAGACCGGGACGTAACTCTCAGGAGTCTCCTTCTCTTCTATCTCCTAGATTTATTCCCCATCATGGACGCGCTTTCCCTGGTCTCTCCTTCAGGACTGAAGCGTTCGCTCCCCCAGGTTCCTGGGGATACTAACCCTTGAGAGCTCACAGCGCACTCTGTCTCTGGGAACTGCCCTCCCCAGTAGTTCTCACAGTTTGGTCCCTGGACCAGGGGCAGCATTATCTGTGAGCTTATGGGAAATGGAAATGTCCAGACTTCACCTTAGACCCATTGTTTTGGTCTCCTCAAACCAAACCAAACTCACTGCCAGTGAGTTGATTCCAACTCATAAGGACCCCCGTTGGGTTTCCAAGGCTGGAAACCTTTACAGAAGCAGACTGCCTCATCTTTCTGCTGCCAAGCAGCTGGTGAGTTCCAACCACTGACCTTTTGGTGAGCAGCCAAATGCTTTAACTGCTACACCGCCAGAGCTCCGTGTTTCAGCCTCCTGGGGCTGCTCTAAGGGAAATACCACCCATGGGGAGCTTTAAAGAAATTTATTTTGTTCACAGTTTAGGATGCTAAAATAAAAAAAAAAATCAAACTCACTGACATTGAGTTGATAGCATCAAGCATTGGGTTTCTGAAGCAGTAAATCTTTATGGAAGTAGATTGCCCCATCTTTCTTCTGCTTTAGGGGGCTAGAAGTCTAAATTTAGGGCACTGGCTCTGGGGGAAAACCTTTGTTTCCGATTCTGTAGCCCTGGCGTTCTTGGGTTCCTTGGAGAACTCCATGTGGCATCCCACTTTCCCCCATTCGCCCCTCCTTCTCCTTTTGTCTAATCTACACTTTATGCTGATAAAGGAGTCCTGGCAGAGCAGTGGTTGAACAGGCATCTTCTAACCAAAAGGTCAAGGGTTTGAACCCACCAGCTGCTCCATGGGAGAAAGATGCAGCATCTGCTTCCATAAAGATTACAGTCTTGGAAACCCTATAGGGCAGTTCTATTCTGTCCTGTAGGGTCAGTAGGAGGTGGAATTGACTCTATGGCACACGACAACGTAACAAAGAAAACCTTGTTCCCAAATGGGATTACGTCCACAGTTATAGGGCTTTAGGATTGCAACACACATTTTTTGGGGGGACATAATTCAATCCATAACACCCACTGAATCAGAAACTTAGGAGGAAGCGGTAGCTATCTGTCTTTTGACAAGCCCTCCAGGTGAGGCTCAAGAACTACTTCCCTGGGCCAAAGATGACCTGCCTTCACCCAGGGGTGCTCTTCATTTAATGATTGGTAAATGTTGAGCATGCAGTCCCAGAGCCTCTAATTTCATTTGATGATAATCTTAGAGCCTACCCAGATCTGGAATTTTTGTTTGTTTGGTGAGGTCTCTGCTGAAATTGCATCATAGTTCGACTTCTTCTGTCTAGTCTTACTCCCCTTGTCATCACCAATGTTGCTTTTGAAGACATTGCCCAGGAATACTCCTGCACACAGATATCTGCCTCACTGTGTTTCTTGGGAAATGTGACCCAATATAAATTTGCATAGAGACAATGCTCTGGGGGTCTTGCCAACACACACACACTTAGAAAGTGGTTGAACTCAAGAAAAACTATCTGAGTAGACCTTGGAAAGACTTGAAGACTTAAATGATCCTGACAAGATTCAGGCTGAGGAGATGGCTCCACAACTAGGGACTGGGACAAGGAGTTCATTGCCTTCTCTTACCGGTTACCACCAGATCCAGGGGTTCACTTGGCTCTGACCAGAGCTCGCCACTCAGATAGACGCAGCTGTAACGCCCGGCAGTGTGTATTGTCATGGCCGGAATGGGGAATCTGACTTTGTCCACCCATCTGTGTGGTTTCTGTCTCTTCAAGGCAGAAAGTTGTCCCTTAAAAAGCAAGTGATACTCAACAGCCTCCTGAGTTCCCTGGCACCAGATGGTCACCGGCTTTCCCTTGGGAATCATGGAATTGGGCTTGGCCCAGATGATGGGTTTCAAGAGATGATCTGAAAGGCAATCAGAGACTGGTGTTCCCAATGACCCCTCCAACCACCCTACTTCCCACCCCGCTGCCAGCTGCCAACCCTCCTCGCAGGTAAAGACCTCCCTTTACTCCCCAGCTGTTCTCAGGTGGGTACGTAGTCTGGGCCCAGAAGAGTGCTTCTGAGGCTTGGCAAGGAGGACTCACGCTTCTGGGAGCTGATCATCTGGCTCAGACACAGTCCTGGAAGGAGAGGAACAATGACATACGCTGCCCCACCCAGTGGAGAGGCAGACCCCTGGATTCCATCTTCCTTCCACACGAGAGCTCACCAAGGCAGAGCAGGGCAGTGAGTGTTGATGGCATAGCACAGATTCTGCCAGGAGTGTGTGGAGAACCAAGTCCAACAAGTCAAGGAGTCACACAGGATGTGGTGGGTGAGGCCTAGCACCAATCACCACGGGGCTTTCACATTGAGTTTTTTAATAGATAGATTCACAATTCTCCCTCCACCCTTGACCACGAGGTCTGAAGGATGAAGGACATCACACCTATGACAATGTTGACCACACTTTTAGTCTAACTGATGCCTGGTTGCCTGGCCTGAAACTCACTTCTGGTTCAAGTTCTACACTGTGAAATGTGAACATTATTCCCAAGAAAGGTATGGGAGCAGTGTACAGAACAAAAATCTGAGAATCACTCAGTGGAATCCTGGAGCCAGTGAGGCTGGATGAAATCCCAAAACTATTACTCTGAGAGAATTTTTAAACTGTAAACCAAAACTATCCACTGAAGTCTTCTTTGAACCCAAAAAAATAGTTTATCTTCATAAGTAAAATATGTCTGCCTTGAGCAATGTGTTCTTTTAAAGAATGATCTATGTGAGATCAAACTGACAACAGCAACTTGAAAGGTTAGATGAGAAGCTTGGGAGGCAGTGAGTTGAAGTAAATGGTGGTGGAACAATTTGGAGAAAGAAGGTAAGAATGTTTGCACGATTTGAAGAGTGTAGTCAATGTTGCTGAGTTGTACATGTAGAAATTATTGTAAGAGTGTATGACCGTGTACATTTTGACACACAGGAAAGCCCTGAGAATCATACAAAATAAGGGTTTTGTTGTGCAATGAATTACTTGATATGGTCTTTCTAGTCATGCATAGTCTTCTGATTCTCACAAAATAATGGGATGGGACTATGCAAATAAGGTGCTTGTGGCCCACCAAGAGTAGTGGACAGCCCCACTAATAATGCACATAAGGGGCAGGGCACCTTTGTGGAGTGAGACCATGCAAATAATATGTATGGAACCCTAACGAGGGGACTGATTAGTTTTGCCTTCCTGCTAGACTTAAAATGAGCCATCCAAGAACTGGAAAGGGGAAGGGGGACCTCACAGCCACCAAGAAAGAAGAACTAAGAGTGGAGCACACACATCCTTTGGATCCAGGGTCCCTGTGCTGAGAACCTCCTGGACCCAGGAGAAAGAGAGAGCTGTTACACTGGACATGGCACAGATGACAAGAAGTATCAGCAGAGAAACAGTGAAGATAGCTCCAAGACACCAGCATGGGATGGCATGGTGGGCTTTCCAGCCCTTGGAGTGAGGCAGTATTAGTGGATGTGCCAGCCTGCAGAGTGAGAGAGCTGAGAGACTTCAGGCAAGAGGCTTTCTGGCAGAGAAGGGTGTCTCCAGGCACTTGTCTGTGGAGCTTTGTAAAGCTTGACCAAGTAAGACAGACCCTGAAGGGATGAAGGAGAGGCCTGCCTGAGGCGTGGCTGAGAAGCTGTCCTGACCAAAGAACTGTATCCTGAGTCACTCCTAGTCCTGAATGGTAGCCCCTTATTTCTTGGTTACATTCTCTAAGATGTTATAGGAATAGGCATAGGGGGGTTTCACCTGTCATCTGGAGCTCCATGTTACAGGTGTTTCCCACATGAAGGGCTCAGAACTAAACCTTGCAGAGGTTCACAGAGCAGGATGCTAGATGGGAGTTCCAATGAGTTAATGGTGATGACCACAGGTAGAAGAAACACAATATACTTTTTCCAAAGTTGTTGTAAATGCAAAGTGTTGAATAACAAGACTGTTGATAAGTGACGAGTAGGTGTAGGACTTTTCTTCCATTATGTTAATGAGATCATAACCTATTTTTTTTTTTTTTTATTGCATTTTTGGTGAAGGCTTACAGAGCAAACACAGGTTTACAAAAACACAGGGAAGAAACACTATATACTTTGAGGAGTTTACTTTGGACATATCACTAGGAAAGACCAAATGCCAGAATAGGACCTCATATTTAGTAAAATAGAGGGTGTTGGCAAAGAATATTGAATAGTCCATGAACTTCCAGAAGAGCATACAAGTCTCTTCTGGAGGAAGTGCAGACAGAATGCTCCTTAGACGTGAGGATAGCAAAACTTCGTCTTGCTTACCTTGCTCTCTTTATCAGGAGAGACCAATCACTGGAGAAGGACATCATGCTTGGTAAAGTAGAGGATCGGTGAAAAAGAGGGAGACCCCAAATGAGATATTGATACAGCGGCTGAAACAATGGCCTCAAACATAGTAACAATTGTGAGGATGGTGAAGGACCAGGCAATGGTTCGTGCTGTTGTACAAGATGTGACTACGAGTTAGAGCCAGCTCAATGACAACCAACAGCACTGTGCTCTCCATTCAAGTGCTCCATGGCACATGGAGAAGTTATTCCAGGGCACGAGTATTTGAGCATCTGTTTCCCCACAAAGGTAAAATAGAGGCTGATTCTGTCTTTGTTGGGCAAACTAAGGCACTGATTCCCAACAGGGAGCATCTCTGGAGAGTCTCTTGTAGATCCAGGAGCCCAAGCTGGCTTGAGTAGGTAAGTTTCCTGTACGTTCCTGGGAGAGCATCAACATCAACATCAGTGATGACTAAGGGGTGCAGGGTCAGAGAGGAATCACTTTGTTTCCTTAGCGCTGACTACTCCGGGCTGTGTGATGAGGGGCAGAAGAGGGCTTTGGACCCTTCCCCTGAGTCTTAGTTATGAATTGAGTTGTGTCCCCCAAACAAGATAGGTTGAAGCCCTAACCCTTGTACCTGGGAATATGACTTTGTTTGGAAATACAGGCACTCCTCACTTACCAACGTGGTTAGGTTCCAATAACCATGTATAAGGGGAAACTGGCATCTTTGGGGTTGGTGTGCCCCCCTCTCACCGTGTCTCAGGATGCACATGGCACAGTGGGTCCCTCTTCTCCACCATGCCTTCTCCACCACCATGGCGGCTGTCGGGGCTGGAAGTGATGATGGCTGGACCTGGGGTATATTGTTCAGGGTGGCCCACGGAGGTTACCGCAGGCTTGGCTGCCCCTGTGGAACCCACCACCTGAGAATTTTTTCAAAGTTGTAAATGCAAAATGTTGAATAATAAGACTGTTGATAAGTGATGAGTAGGTGAAGGACTTTTCTTCCATTATGTTAATGAGATCATAACCTAATTTTTTTTTAGAATGATGCTTTATTGTGTTTTTGGTGAAGGTTTACAGAGCATTTTAGTTTATCATTCAACAATTCCTAAACAAATAGTTCAGTGAGATTGGTTTCATTCTTGTCAATGCATGAACATTCTCAATATTTCTGTTCTGGTTGTTCCATTTCCATGAATTTAGTTTCCCTATTCCCTTCTCATCTTTGTCTTAAAGTAATTGTTGATCTTTCTTAATGTAATCTTTTATGAGTGGTGTCTTGTAGAAAAGGAAAACAGACACCCACCCCCACTGCCATTAATTCCAACTCACAGAGGCCCTAGAGGACAGAGTAGAACCACCCCCCCATAGGGTTTCCAAGGCTGTCAATCTTCATGGAAGTTGACTGCCTCATATTTCTCCTATGGAGTGTCTGTGGGTTTAAATTGTTGACCTTTTTGGTTAGCAGCCCAATGGTTTAAACACAGTGCCACCAAAAAGCCAAACCAAACTCACTGTCTCAGTGTTATTGAGTCAGATCAGACTCAGCAGCCCTTACCTGGGTCTCCCAGGCAGTGTCCCTACAGAAGTAGATTGCCCAACCTTCCTTCCAAAGAGTGGCTGGTGGGTTCGAACCTCCAGCCTTCTGGTTAGCAGTCAAATGCAGGCCTCATGATTTGCTTAGGCACTAGGCTACCAGAGCTCCTATAGTGCCACCAGAACTCCTTAAAACAGACACAGAGAGACACATACCCAGGGGGAAGACACTCTCTGAAAATCCATCTACAAGCCAAGGAATGCCGAAATGCAGATCACCAGGCCCTGTCTTCTGAGGGGCCTCTGGGTGCCTTTGAACCACCAACCTTCTGACTACTAGTCTAGTCCTTAGCCATTGGCGCCATCCAGGGCACGATCGAGGTAGCCATCGATTAGACGCTTGTCCTCAGAGGGCCCCATGTTACTAGGCTTGGAATCAGCACTGTTAAAAGCCTCCCCACTGTATTGCTGCCCTACAAGTGGGAAGAATGGGGAAGTAATAGGCAATCTTCAGGGTCAAAAGGGAGAGTGCTAGAAGGTGAGACTAAGATAGAGCCTGTCATCTCAGAAACATAATCTCAGAATCTAATCTTACTTTGGGAGTTACTGGGTGATGCAAAGGGTTAAGTGCCGGACTACTAGCCAAACGTGTGCTGGTTTGAACCCACACAGAAGCACCATGGAAGACAGGCCTAGTGATGTGCTTCCAAAAAGTCGCAGCTTTGAAAACCCCGTGGAGAAGTTCTGCTCTGTGCACATGGGAGCCCTGGTGGCGTAGCGCCTAAGGCATTTGACTGCTAACCAGAAGGTTGGCAGTTCAAACCCACCAGCCACTCCTCCCTCGGAAGGAAGACTCGGCAATCTACTTCCGCGGAGATACTGCCTTGAAAATCCAAGGAGGGGTCGCTATGAGTTGAATCGACTCAATGGTAATGAGTTTGATTTTTGTTGTTGTTGTTGTTTGACAATCAACTTGATGTCAACAAAAATGACACTAATCTTATTTTGAAGCCAAAGCTATTTGAGCTTGCTTGTTGCAGCAGTCAGCCTTACACCAAATGAGACAAAAATGCCCCCGCTTAGTTCATATGGAAATTTTTTTCCTAAAATTACTCATATTATAAACTCTTCATGTGGATGAGCCAACTTCATGATATCGGAATTGAACTGAACTATAAACGCTAGTCTGAAGATAAAGGCGTAGCCCTCAGTGAGGTGTGCATGTTTCTAGATTCATGTCAGAACCCAGGGACACAGTGAAAAATCTTACGTCCCGGGATGGTAAAATAATATAAATTTCTAATTATTCACAAAATTAAATGGAAAAAAAAATAATTAGGAGATGAAACACATACCAGAGTTTAGATGTTGTTGTTGTTGGATTCTGTTGAGTCAGTTTCAACTCATGGGGACCTTGTGTACAACAAAATGAAACACTGCCCAGTCCTGAGCCCAGCATCGCAGCCACTGTACCAGTCCATCTTGTTGAGCATCTTTCTCTTTTTCGCTGACCCTGAACTTTACCGAGCATGGTCTCCTTCTCCAGGGAATGGTCCCTTCTGACAACATGACCAAAGTATAAGAGAGGAAGTCTGTCCATTCTTGCTTTTAAAGAGCATTCTAGCTGTACTTCCTCCAAGACAAGATCTGTTCATCCTTCTCACAGTCCATGGTACATCCAACAACATTGAAATAGAACAGAGGAAAAGGAAGGAAAAAATCTCATGGAATGATGGCATTCCCTTTTGTCAATTTAGGGATGAACAGAATAGATAGCTTGAGGACCAAGGAAGGATTGACAGAATATTTTAGACATGCTTAGCAATTATTTATGTGTGGTGGAGGCACTCATTTCAAAAAATGAGAGAAGGAAGCAAAACCGAGGAGGGAGATGAAAAGAGTATGTAAAATCAGAATAAAGGTGGGAAATTGCAACCAATGTCCAGAAAGGTGGGAAGGAAATCATATCAGATCCACAGAAGGAAATGCCTTTGATTGGTCTGAAAGTAGATCCGAGCTCCTTAGTGTCTTTTTCTCCCTTGAGTCTTCCCAGTGGCTTTGCAGGACTCCAGAAGTTGCAGCTCATCTTCACTTTCATCTCTGGGCATCTGCCCAATGGCCGTGAGGGGCTGGTTCAAGGCTCCCTTCTGCCTGACACTTCTGTGTACTCCAGCTCGGTTCAGCCAAGTCTTGTCTACCTTCCTTGTGCAGCAACCTACGGCTGTGCCAGTCTTCAACCAGGATTGCCACGAGAGCCACAAGAACCAGCCCTGCCACGCTCATTTGGATCAAATTCTCTGTCGTGTAATCCCGGTTCATGTCTAGAGACACAAATCAAAGAGATGACTGGTTATTGGTCATGTCCCACCACATTCCATCCCCAGAGCCCTGAAATGGAAGCTTCTTTCCCTTAATTGCTTCCTAAAATACAGTCCTGCACTTGCTCCTTTTCAGTGAGGTCAAG
>NW_006922855.1:2235-2754 GCF_000298275.1 Orycteropus afer afer | reverse complement strand
CTGGTTAGTTTGAACTGCCGACCTTTGGGTTAGCTGGTGAGCTCTTAATCACTGTGTTACAAAGCCTTCTCCCCACTTGTGCCTGACAGAAGAGTTTTAATTCTCTCTTTCATACGGGTTGGGGTAACCGCATGCCTTTGTCCTTAGCTGACCTTTTGAACCTTGAGCCTTGAACAAACTGGTTCCTAAAATCTACCTATGAGTCAATCAATGGTCCAGACAAAGTAAGAAGATGACTTGCCTTTGGACAGTTGCTCTTTTGAAGAATTCAGTCAGTTTCAGGAAGCAGATCCCAAAGGTCAGACTGGGAGCTAGGTTTAGGGTAAATCATGTTTACCTATGTTTAGGGAATTGTCCTAATTGGTCGTCAAGACAATGGTGTATGAAAAGCCTTCCTGACCACAAATTTGCTCATCGGTGCTGTTCCTGCCCTTTTTCCATGGCAATGCTGATAAGATTTGGTACAAGATTTTGGAATTTTTTCTCACATTCAGAACACTTCTGACACTCTAGTGGAAA
>NW_006922855.1:0-510 GCF_000298275.1 Orycteropus afer afer | reverse complement strand
CCCTTTGTTTTCTTTTTTTAATTTTAACTAATATTTTATTATGTTTTCACTGAAAGTTGACACAGCAGTTTAGGTTCCCATTCAACACTTTCTACCTACGTTGTTCAGTGATGTTGGTTACGTTCCTCACAACGCGTGAACGTCTTCATGACTTCCACTCTGATTGTTCTATTTCCATTCATCTAGTTTCCCTGCCTCCTTACATCCTCATCTTTGTTTTAAAGTCATTGTTGACCATTTTGTTTCAACAAAAAACAAACACTGCCATTGAGTCGATTTGACTCATAGCTACCCCTCCTTGGGTTTCTGAGGTGGTATCTCTATGGAAGTAGATTGCCCAATCTTCCTCCCAAAGAGTGGCTGGTGGGTTTGAACTGCCAGCCTTCTGGTTAGCAGTCAAATGCCTTAGGCATTACACCACAGTAGCTCCCTTTGGTTTCATAGAAGGGATTTTTTAAAGGAGCATAGTACTCACTGGTGATATTCATTACTTTTTAGACTTTTTTTTTT
>NW_006922854.1:167421-169605 GCF_000298275.1 Orycteropus afer afer | reverse complement strand
TCCCCACCCCAGTAACTTACAAAGTGAGTTCCCTTTCCCAAGCAAACCTTTCTTTGTCTTTTTATAGTAATGGGCTCATACAGTACTTGTCCTTCTGTGATTCACTTCTTTCACTCAGCATAATGTCCTCCAGGCTTGTCCACCTGTGAGATGATTTGCATATCCTTCACTGTTCTTTAATGTAGCATAGTATTCCATTTTGGCATGTACCATAATTTGGTTGTCCACTCACCTGTTGGTGGGCATTTAGGTTGGTTCCATGCCTTTGCTATGGTGAATTGTGCTGCAGGACACGTGTAGATATGTCTGTTCCTGCGCTGTCTCTCACCTCTTTAAGATATATTCCTAGTAATCGAATTGCTGGGCCAAATGTACTTCTATTTTTAGTTTTTTAAGGAAACGCCTTACTGTGTGCCACAATAGTTGTACCATTTTACAATCCTCCCAGCAGTTCACAAGAGTTCCAATCTCTCAGCAACCTCGCCAGCAGTTGTTATTTTCTCACCTGTTGAACTTTGCTGTTATTGCTGGGGTGAGATGATATCTAATAGTTGTTTTGATTTGCATCTCTCTAATGACTAATGATTGTGAGCAATTTTTCATGTGTTTGTTGGCCTCCAGTATATCTTCTTTGGTGAAGTGTCTATTCAAATCTTTTATCCATTTATGAAGTGAGTTTTTTGTCTTTTGGTGTTGAGGTGTTGAAATTTTTTGTAGATTTTGGAGCTAAGTCCTTAGTCAGATATGTCATACCCAAATATTTTCTCCCATCTGTAGGTTCTCTTTTTACTCTTTTAACAAAGTCTTTTGATGCACATAATGATTTAATTTTTAAAAGGTCCCAGTCATCTAGCTTCTCTTCCACCTCCTATCCATTCTCGGTTATGCTTGATAGTCTATTTATGCCATAAGTTAGGGCCCCCAGATTTGCCCCTATTTTGTCTTTGATGAATTTTATAGTTTTAGGTTTTACATTTAAGTTTTTGATCCAGCTTGAGTTTGTTTTTGTGTATGGGGTGAGGTATGGGTCTTGTTTCATTTTTCTGCAAGTGGATAACCAGTTTTGCCTGAACCATTTGTTAAACAGGCTGTCTCTTCCCCATTTAATGTGTTTTGGATCTTTGTCAAAGATCATCTGTCCGTATATGGATGGGCCTATTTTGGGGGCTTTGATTCTGTTCCATTGGTCTATGTGTCTACCATTGCACCAGTACCATGCTGTTTTGACTGCTGTGGCTGTATTGTAGTTCTGAAGATCTGGGAGTGTGAGACCTCCCACTTTGTTCTTCTTCAGAAGTGCTCTGCTTATCTGAGGTCTCTTTCCTGTCCATATGAAGTTAGTAATTGGTTTTTCCATGTCCTTAAAAAGTTTGTTGGTATCTTGATTGGGATTGCATTAAATGTGTAGATTGCTTTAGATAGTATTGACATTTTCACAATATTCAGTCTACCTATCCATGAGCAAGGTAGGTTCTTCCATTTACGTAGTGCCCTTGTCTCTTGTAGCAGTGTTTTATAGTTTATTTCACTTTCTTGTCTTACTGTCCTGGCCAGGACTTCCAATTCAGTGTGAATAGAAGTGTCACCACTTCTATTCCTGCCTATTACCATTCATAAGGGGAATGCCTTGAGTCTTTCTCCATTAATAATGATGTTGGCCATTGGCTTTGGATATATGCCTTTTATTATGTTGAGGAATTTCCCTTCTATCCCTGTTTCTGAGGGTTCTGAATAGGAACGGGTGTTGGAGTTTATCAAATGCTTTTTTGCATCGATTGATACAATCATACTGTTCTTTCGTTTTGTTTATGTGGTAGATTACACTGATTGTTTTTCTGATGTTGAAGCACCCTTGCATACCTGGTATTAATCCCACTTGGTCAGGCTATATTGTTTTTTTGATATGTAGTTGGATTCTTTTGGCTAGGATTTTGTTGAAGATTTTTGCATCTATATTCATGAGGGATATTGGTCTGTAGTTTTCGTTTTGAGTGGTGTCTTTCCCTGGCTTTGGTATTAGTGTTTTGCTTGCTTCATAAAATGAGTTTGGGAGTACTCCACCTTTTTCTGTGTTCTGGAATAGCTTGAGTAGCATAGGTGTCGGGAGCTCTGGTGGCATAGTGCCTAAGGCACTTGACTGCTCACCAGAAGGCTGGCAGTTCAAACCCACCAGCCACTCCTTGG
>NW_006922854.1:165721-166865 GCF_000298275.1 Orycteropus afer afer | reverse complement strand
GTTGTTCTTTTTCTGGTTGTTGGAGTTGTTGAGTTAGTGTTGATTTTGTTTCTTTCCTCTTTTTTGATGTATGCATTTATTGCTATTAACTGACCTCTGAGTACCGCTTTTGCTGTGTCCTATAGGTTTTGGTATGATATATCTTCATTCTCGTTTCTTTCTAGGAATGTTTTTATCTCACTTTTTATTGGTTCTATTACCCAGTAGTTTTTGAGCAGTGAATTGTTCAGCTCCCACTTCTGATGTTTTTTCCTTGATCTTCCTATTATTAATTTCTAATTTTATGGCATTGTAGTATAAGAAGATGCTTGTAGTATTTCCGTGTTTTTGAATTTGAGGCTTGTTTCATGTCCTAACATATGATCTGTTCTGGAGAAGGATCCGTGTGCACTGGAGAAGAATGTGAATTGTGCTTTTCTTGGGTGGAATGCTCTGTATATGTCTATGAGGTCGAGTAGGTTGATTGTGCTGTTGAGTTCCTCTGTTTCTTTGTTGAGTTTTTTCTAGTTGATCTGTTCCTCCGTGAAAATGGTGTATTAAAGTCTAACGTTACTATTGTAGAGCTATCTGTTGTCCCTTTCCCTTCAATTCATATTTGCTTCACGTATTTTGGAGCACTTTCATTGGGTACATAAATATTTATTATCGTAACATCTTCTTTGTCCCTTGACCCTTTCAGCATCATATAGTGTCCTTATTTGTTGCGTATGTTGTTTTTCACCTTAGAGTCTATTTTATCAGAAATTAATATTGCCACTTTTGCTGTTTTTTGATTACTGTTGGGTTGCTATATTTTTTTCCACCCCTTAACTCCGAATTTGTTTTTATCTTTGTGTCTAAGGTGGGTTTCTTGTAGGCAGCATATGAGTGGGTCTTCTTTTCTAACCCAGTCTGCCACTCTCGTTCTCTTAACTGGTGCATTTAGTCCATTCACATTGAGTAGTGATAGGTATGAATTAATTGCTGTCATTCTATTGTTTTTGCAGACTTGGAGATCCAGTGGGGGTCGCTATGAGTCGGAATCGAGTCAGTGGCAGTACGTTTGTTCTGAATATGTGCATAGACCTTTACTGTTACAGTTTCCTGAGATACTGACACTTCACCATTTAGAAGATACCTCTCTGCGTGTATGGTAATAACTCCT
>NW_006922854.1:142788-144325 GCF_000298275.1 Orycteropus afer afer | reverse complement strand
ATCAACACACAGGAAGAATCACCCAAAAGAGAAAAAAGAAAGGAAAAAAAGGAGGAAATGCAATAAATGAGAAAAATATTTAAAGAACCGCTTTAAAAAGACAAAAGAAATATAAATAGAAAAAGGGAGGGAAAAATACCCAACAATATCTGGGGAGGAGGGATAAGAGAAAAGAGGTAGAGTAGGAGAATAATGAAGAGAAAAATGGCCAAAGTCTGAAAAGAAAAACAAGAAATGGGGAGAAGTACAAGAAAGCAAGAAATGGGGACCAGGGAAAGGGAAGAGAGAGCTAGAACCTGGGAAGGGAAGAAGAAAGAATAATAATAAAAAGAAAGGAAAAAAAGAATAATTTTAAAACAAAAACAAACAAACTGAAAAAAGAAAAAAAAAAAAACAAGTTTTAGGTGGGGCAGGGCACCCAGGCTCCATCTGAGCACACAGCCTGGGATGGAATTCCTTCTGGCCTAGAAGGTGGGTGGGGGTGAGGGATGGCTGCACCTCCGTTCACCAAGAGGGTGTGGGGTTTAAGAGTAACAAGGGGAATGTCGTCCCTTTCCAGTTGCTGGCATCTGAAATATCCAGGTGTTTCCTGGCAAGTGGAGCCTATTCGTAGGTGTCTGGAACCTGAGAGAATGCTGTCCCTTTAAAGATCCAAAATGGTTGAACTGCTTGTAAACATTCAAAATGACTGTGCCCTCCGGACAGGCAGAAGTCCATAGCTCATCCCATTCCGTTCTTTGCTGCTTCCCCTTTTATTCATCAGCCACTAGAACAGTCCTCCATGTAGCCCCTGGCTGTTGTTGTTATGTGCCGTCGAGTCAGACCTGACTCATAGGGACCTCTTCTTGGGTTTCCGAGGCGCTATTACTATGGAAGTAGATTGCCCAACCTTCTTTCTGAGGAGTGGCTGATGGGTTTGAACCGTCCGCCTTCTGGTTCACAGTCAAGTGCCTTAGGCACTATGCCACCAGAGCTCTAGCCCCTGGCTAGCAGAGCCGAGTTTTGGGTTAATTCTTAGGTCCTAACACCACTGGGCAATATCCAAGCTGTCTGTCCCATCAGGATCGCCAACAGTCGGCAGCTCCATATATCTCCTTTTTCAGTTTTCACGCAGGTTCTTCCTCTAGTTGGAATTTAGTCCACTTCTGTATCCTTCCTTTCAAAGCTCAGGGCTCCAGGATTATCTTCTGTGTTTGTGATAATTGTTTCCCCTTTTCTTTGGTGAAGAGGGTCTGTGTAGTTTGTCTGCCTAGTCCGCCATCTTACTGGAACCATTTCATGTCTGTTTATTTTATTGAGGCTTTTTTTTTTAATTGTCCCCCTTTTTTTAAAATATACATTTAGGTTGTAGGAATTCTTTATATGTGTTGAATACAAGACTTCTCCTAGATATCAACCAAGATCAATGCTATTTAGTCAATTCTAGTACATCACTAAGACTGCCATGGAGTCGATTCTGACTCACAGCGCCCCTAGAGGACAGAGTGGAACTGCCCATAGGGTCTCCCAGGCTGTCAATCTTCACAGAAGCAAAGCC
>NW_006922854.1:121993-142553 GCF_000298275.1 Orycteropus afer afer | reverse complement strand
TCTTCACAGAAGCAAAGCCCAAACCACACCCACTGCCCTGGAGTCTATTCTGACCCACAGTGCCCCTAGAGGACAGAGTGGAACTGCCCCACAGGGTTTCCCAAGGCTGTCGATCTTTAAAGAAGCTGACTGCCTCATGTTTCTCACATGGACCATGTGGTTCAGATTGCCAACCTCTCCTTTAACAGCTGAGGGCTTTAACCACTGCACCACCAGGGTTCCAGCTTATTAGAGAAATGTTTTGCAAATGCTCTCTCCTACGTGTTGGATTCCTTCTTCATTATGTTAATGACATCTTTTGATTAACAGTATTTTTGAATTTTAATGAGTCTATTTCATCAGTTTTATTTTATGGTTCTCCCATTATTTGTCCTAAGAAATCTTTGTCCTATCTAAACTTATATATAGAATGTATTACCTTACGTTTTCTTCTTTATATAAATTGAATAAAATAAAGTATGTTTCTGTAAAATTAGTTATGTAGCAAGCAAACAATTGTCAGTGTATTAGACCATTTGCACATGCCAGTTTTGTGGAGAAGTACCTCTGAGTGCAGTAGAAATTACTTCAACTGAAACAAATGTCAGCAATAGCCCTTCTCCACAGCAGCTATTTTATTCTGAAGCTGTGGCTGACTTCAAGCACAAAATGTGCCCCTTTTGTGTTTTCTGTAAGCTGATCAGAGAAAAGGCATTTAAAATATGTCTCTGAATTATATTGTATTTAATTACAGCAATGAGAATCTTAGTGAAATCAAAGAGTTTTCAAAGACCATGCCCATGAGGGTCACAGCATAACTCATTTTTGCATTCTGAAAAATCTTGATAAGCTGACTACACATTAATCAGACTTCAATATCACGACTAAGACAAGTCCCCTGCAATGGCTGGTGCTAACGTTGGACTTCCTTTTTCTTTCTTCTGTACAAAAGAAATCTAATTGCAGGGATGTAGAATTTAAGTCTATTCGTTGCCTCATTTCATGAATTACTGTGTAAAACAAGACCAGAGTCTTCATGAAGAAATGAATACTGCCAACTAGATGGACCCTGATTGGCTTGACCCACAGAGAGTGTAGTGGTTTGCTTAATAAGTTGGGTGCATAATACTGGTACCTGCTGTCTTTACACTGAGGTTCAATGAAAATGATTTTTGAACTGTGGGAAAAAATCAACTTGTTCTTGTCAACTACAAGAAAATCTACTTGTAATTTCTTCTCCCCTCACCTCCTGCCTTGCAAAGACTGAATTCTTTAGAGGATAATACAGCCTGTGTGAATAGTGAATGCTGGTCTGTAATGTCCTTCTTAAATCTATTTAAATAGCAACCTTAGCTGTGAATATGTTCCCAAAATGGTAGGTTGAAGACTGTCTTAGTCTGGATTCTCTAGAGGAACAAAGCCCGTGACGTGTATATGCATATAAATCTAGAGGAGTTTACTTCATAGAAACGGCTCATGCAATTGCGGGGACTGACAATCCCAAGTCAGTAAGTCAGGTGGTAGCCTGGAGACCTCCACAGGCTTAAAGTCCTAGGAACCGGAGGTCAGGCGATGAGAAGATTGCAAGATTGAGAGAGTGGGTTCGCCAGAGCATACATTTATATATAGGGGGCTGGCCATGCCCCTAGGATACTCCTCTTTTTTTTTCTTAAATTTCTAAATAAAGATAATTTATTTTTTAATAAGTTTTGTTTTTAATAAATCCTCTCTTTTTTTAAGAGCTTTTTTTACATTCTATGTAACGTGTACATTTAGTTTCATTCCCCATTCGCCATGTCCAACCCTAACCCAGTCTCCTCCCCTCCCTGCCCTGTAACCCTCCCCCTGGGCCCCTCGTATCTATGCACCCCTGTGTGTCCTGCATTTCCTCAGTTTGAGTGTTGGTCCTCTGCTGCCCCGTGGTCTATTCCTCTAAGTGATGTGATAGCTACCATAGGGTATGTGGGTGCGTCTCCCTGGGTTGAGTGGTCTGCGTGTCCATCTTGTTAACTATTGGGCTGAGAGCCAGCCCCTGGGGGTGAGTTTTATTCCAGGCCCAGAATGTATTCCAGGGCCATAGTATTGGGGGTCTCAGCAGATTTCATCTGACCAGTAATTCTGGTCATTATTGAGTTTTTGGATTTTGTTCCACGTTTGCCCTCCCACTCTATCCAGGATCTCCAGATTTGATCCTTTCCTGAGTGGTTGGCATTGATAGCCGGGCACCATCTAGTTCTTCTGGTCTCAGGGGTCATTGTGTCCTAGGGCTGATTGCTTCCAAATGCCCTTGGCTTTTTCAAAATTTTTTTTTGCACTCTTCTTTGCTTCTGATGCTAGGAGACCATTAGCTGTATGTTAGATGGCCACTTGAAAGCTTTTCAGACCCCAGTCGCTACTCACCAATGTGGGATGTGGAACAAAGCTTTGATATATTTTGTTCTGCCAGTTGAGTCTGGTGTCCCCAGTACTATGGTCCTGAGATGGTAGATCTACTGATCTATTGGATCTCTCTCCCACAGTGTCTGGTTGTCTGTGAGGGATTTCTCTGTGTCCGTCTTCTATTGTTCAGTAAGGCCTGCACGTATTTTGTATCACTGGTGTCTGTGCAAGATTAGCCTCAGCTGAATCTACCCTTGGTTTAGAGTATACTGCTGTTCACTGACCCCCGTCTGATCATCTCAGGTGTTTATGTGTTTGTCTGTAGCCTGGTGTTTGGTGTTGGTGGCAGTGCAGTATTGTGGACACATTGGTTGGTATTAGCATCTGTCCTCTGTCTCTTATGTGCACAGTTCGGTGTCCTCCCATTTCCTAATATTGTCATGGTGGTCACAGTTCCTTTCCGTATATCCCTCTCCTTACCCACGGCAGCGTGTGGGCCCCAACTAGCCCGAAATTATTCCCTCCCCATCCCGGTAACCTACTAAGTGAGTTCCCTTTCCCAAGCAAACCCTTCTCTCTCTTTTTACAGTAATGGGCTCATACAGTACTTGTCCTTCTGCGATTGATTTATTTCACTCAGCATCATGTCCTCCAGGTTCATCCACTTTGTGATATGATTCGTGTCTCCCTCATTGTTCTTTAATGTGGCCTAGTATTTATAGTGCCTGAGGCACTTGACTGCTAACCAGAAGGCTGGCAGTTCAAACCCACCAGCCACTCCTCGGAAGGAAGGTTGGGCAATCTACTTCCGTAGTGTTACTGCCTCGGAAACCCAAGGAGGGGTCGCTATGAGTCGGGTCTGACTCGATGGCAAATAACAACAACAACAGTATACCATTGTGTGCCTGTCCCATAGTTTTGTTATCCACTCATCCGTTGATGGGCATTTAGGTTGTTTCCATTGCTTTGCTATGGTGAATTGTGCTACGATGAACATAGGTGTCCATGTGTCTGTCTGTCTGTGTGCTGTCTCTCACCTCTTTAGGATGTATTCCTAGTAATGGAATTGCTGGGTCAAATGGCACTTCTATTTTCAGGTTTTTTTGGAAATGCTATGCCATTTGCCACAATGGTTGGACCATTTACAGTCCTACCAGCAGTGCACAAAGTTCCAATCTCTCCACAACCTCACCAGCATTTGTTACTTTCTGACCTGTTGAACTTTGCTCTTATTGCTGGAGTGAGATGATATCTCGTTGTTGTTTTGATTTGCATCACTCCTCGGAAGGAAGGTTGGGCAATCCTACTTCCGTAGCGATACTGCCTCGGAAACCCAAGGAGGGGTCGCTATGAGTCGGGTTTGACTCAACGGCACATAACAACAACAACGACAATGATTAATGATTGCGAGCAGTTTCTCGTGTGTTTGTTGGCTGCCTGTATATCTTCTTTGGTGAAGTGTCTGTTCAAATCTTTTGCCCATTTGTGAATTGTGTTTTTTGTCTTTTTGGTGTTGAGGTGTTGAAGTTTTCTGTAGATTTTGGAGGTAAGTCCTTTATCAGATATGTCATAGGCAAATATTTTCTCCCAATCTGTAGGTTCTCTTTTTATCCTTTTGACGATGTTTTTCGATGCGCATAAGAATTTAATTAGAAAAAGGTCCCAGTCATCTAGCTTCTCTTCTGTCTCCTACACACTCTGGGTTATGCTTGACAGTCTATTCATGTCATAAATTAGGGCTCACAGATTTGCCCCTATTTTATCTTTGATGAATTTTATAGTTTTGGGTTTACATTTAAGTCTTGGATCCAGCTTGAGCTTGTTTTTGTGTGTGGGGTGAGGTATGGGTCTTGTTTCATTTCTCTGCAGGTGGATATCCAGTTTTGCCAGTACCATTTGTTACACTTTAATGGGTTTTGGACCTATGTCAAAGATCAGTTGTCCATAGATGAATGGGTCTATATCTGGACTTTCGAATCTGTTCCATTGGTCTGTCTATCATTGTACCAGTACCACACTGTTTTGCTGTATGGTAGGTTTTTAAGATCTGGGCGTGGGAGACCTCCCACTTTTTCTTCTTCAGACGTGCTCTGCTTATCCAAGGTCTCTTTCCTTTCCGTATGAAATTAGTAATTGGTTTTTGCATGTCCTTAAAAAATTTTTTCGGAATCTGGATCGGGAATGTGTTGAATGTGTAGATTGCTTTAGGTAGTATTGACATTTTCACAATATTCAGTCCACCTATCCATGATAAGGTAGGTCCTTCCATTTATGTAGGTCCCTTGTTATCTCTTGTAGCTGTGTTTTATAGTTCTCTTTGTGTAGGTCTTTTGTGTCTCTGGTGAGGTTTATTCCTAGATATTTTATCTTTTTAGTAACTATTGTAAATGGAGGATACTCGTCTTTCAACTGATTGGCTGACACCTCTGATCACAGCGTAGAAGGTGATTACTTTATGTCACATTATGAAAGGACACTCCGTCCAGTGTCCACTGAACCACTGAGAATCAAAGCCTGGCCAGGTTGATACATTAACCATCACAAAGACTACATTCTAAAATTGACGTTCTGAGGCCAAATTTTATGAAAATGAATTAGCATTGATATTGTGAATGAATATCTACACATGGAATTTATTAAATTGTAGTGCAACACGGCATTGAAAATAAAGTATGATAGTGTTTTTCTATTAGAATTCCAAAATGTTTTAGAAAAGTCATTTTCTGGATAAAAACCAGTAAGCAAAGATTTCATCTTGCAAAAATTGTTAGGAAGTCACTCTGTCTGGTTCTTGATGATTCCTTCTGTTTAATGTAAGTCCAGGCCTCTCATTTTCATTCCTTCTTCTCTGGGAGGGAGGGAGTGTCCCATTTGATTGTCGAATGTGGGCAAAACCACGTGACTTCTTCCTACTGAGAATAAACCTGTCCATTGCCTGTCCGTTGCACTTAGTTTTTCTAAGTCGGAAATCGTTGCTGGTCAGGATTCTCACCTATGAGGAGGTAACTGCCACTTCCAGCTGTGCCCAGGGCTGGGTATGTAAGCCTGCCTGGTCCTGGGTTCACTCTTAGTTCGTCTTACTCGAGGAGCAAGCTACTCCCTCCCATCTGTCCTTGGTCAATCAGAGATGGTTGCTTGGCCGCCTCCTTTTCTGTTTTGCTGTGTTTCTCATCTGTTACTGAGTGGAGAAAAAGGCTGCCATTTGTTGGGTATGGGCTCAAGAAACCCCCAAATTTGACATATTTTCCAGAACGAGGAAAATAAAAATAAAAGAGAAACATTTGAAGGGGAAATCTGGGAAGATGGATTTTGTGCCTCCAGGCATGGCGCTGTGTGTGTGGGACCTCAGTTCAAGGGCAAGTCAACGGCCCTCTTGGTTCACAGAGGCTTATTGCATCCACTCGCATTTCTGGACTTCTGCATTTGGCTTTTAACATCTGGAGCCTGGCGGAGAAGCTGTAGGCTTGTGAAGTTTTGAATTTGGCAGATTACTGCCAACTGAGGGTGGTGTTGTCCATGCCAAAGGGGAGTGGTCTCACCCACGCCCCAAGTTTGGTCCACGACACAGGTGAGTCGCTGTTTCCTGACAGGAACAGGCCTTCAGCTGTGGCGGGGGCTTCGGTGGGAGGCCGCTTCAGCGTCCTGCAGGCCTCGCTTTTCCGAAACTGAGGCAAAGATGCCATTGTTGGGGAGAGAAGTATGGGTACCTTAAACGTTGGTAGGAGCTCTGGTGGCCTGGTGCCGAAGGGATTTGGCTGCTAACCAGAAGGAGGAAGTCTTACTGCTCCATCCACACAGACCCAGGAAGCTTCCTGTCCAACCTTTCGAGTTGCGGTTGTCAGTTTGATCCCGTGCCGATAGATCTCTCAAAGAACGTTGTACTCAAGGCAGACGCCCTTTACTGATTAAATGATACTACTGTTTCGTTCAAAGAAGACTTCAGGGGATGTTTTTGGTTAAAGGTTTAAAGAATAGCTCAGGGCAATGGTTTTGAGGTATTCTAGTCATTTTGTTTTATTTTTTAAAAATTGTTGTTGAAAATACAGAAAAACCAAACCAACTCACTGCTGCTGAGTTGATTTTTACTCATAGAGACCCCTCCTTGGCTTTCTGAGGTGGTGTCACTATGGAAGTAGATTGCCCAATGTGTTAGACTGGGTTCTCTAGAAAAACAAAACCAGTAAAGCTTATATAGAGATAGAGAAAGGCACATTTATCTTAGGAAAATGGCTCCCACACTTACAGAAGCTGGCAAGTCCCAAGTTCTTGGATCAGATGCCAAGCTGGAAGCTTTTCCTGACTCACGCAGCCACAGGGGCTGAGGAGCTCAAGGTTGGCAGGCAGTATACCGGCTGTTGACTCCAACGAATGATGACTCCAAGATCTCCAGGCCGAATGGTGGATTGTTCGCTCACGGACAGTGGTAGGCACCACAACAGAGTCCCGATCCACAGAGGAGTGTCTCTTTTCCCAGGATGTCCATAGATATACTGGAAGCACGCCACACCCCTAGGAAAACTCCCTTTCAACGGATTGGCTTCTCAAAACATATACATTCGATTCCATCATTGAAACAACCCATATTAGAATTGCTTAAACCACATGGAATTGTGGTCCAGCCAAGTTGACACACAGCTCCAACTATCACACCTGACCTTCATTCCAAGGAGTGGCTGGTGGGTTTGAACCGCCGGCCTTCTGGTTGGCAGTCAGATGCTACACCGGAAAACAAGTGCCAATTGAAGAATTTCTTCATTTATAATTCAGTGACGTGAGTTATGGTCTTCACAGTGTCCACCCATCCTTACCCTAGTTTTCTGCGTCCTTCTCCCCCATTAACCTGAACTCACTGCTCCTATGCTCTCTAGCAAACCTTTCCAGTTGCTGTTGTCAGTTTGACCCCATAGATATAGTTCTTGTCAGAGCAATTTTTTTTTTAACCTGCCATCTCATCCCTTCCCTGAGGCAAAGCCTACTTGCCTCAGGCTGAGAGAGTCATGGAGCAAAGTGAGGGTTACGAGGAACAAAGCCTGCACTGGTTACTAGCAAGCTAACCTTGCTGTGTTAGTATCATACGTGCTACCCCTGACTTGCCATTCGAGACCTTAATCGTATTTACAATGTGGATAATGGATCATCAATCTAAATGCGTTAAAGGGGTGGCGTGGGTAAAAGATGCTGTAATAAAAAAGTGTGAAAGTATGGACTGGTTTCGAGTAGTTTTGATAATGTGACAGTAGTTATGTTTTAATGAGTGAAGAAAAACAGGCTATGGAAGTGCTGATGTACAGGGAACACAGCTTTATGGAAGAGCGCAGACAAGAGTCGTGAGGGAACAGGCGTCACATGGCGCAGTGATTGGCTACCAGGGCAACAGGCAGCTCCTGTTTGCTGTATTTCCCCCATAGGCTTATGTCCTAGGAACTGGAGGTCAGGCAAAAAGAAGACTGCAAGACTGAGAGAGAGAGTTTGCCAGAACATCACTAAGGAGCATGAATTGTTTTTATAACAAAAACACTGGCTCCTTAGTTTTCTGTTATTGGAAGTAACTGTTTTCTATTTTATTTTTGCTTTGTTATATGAAAAAACAGACGAGTCGACAACAATCATATTTGAAACAGTGCTGTTATCTACGTAGTCTTCAATCTTCTGTGGTGCGCTGTCTCTACGTAGAAATCAGTGTTACATGTGGATCTGGGTTGGGAATGTCAGGGCTCGTAGTTCCAAGGAATGCAGACCAAATATCACCAACTTCATGATGCAGAAGAGGCAGTTCCTCACGGGGTAGCCATCAGGAATGGGCTGGACTGGACGCACTGAGCAGTAAAGGAACTGGGATTATTCTCTCAGGATGCCACTACTGGGTACCCCCACTGCCACCCACCCACCGTTACCACTGCCTGACACTTCATGCAGGGGGACTTTGGATGCCACCCCTGCCAATGGTGGACTCGGTGCTGTGAGCAAGCCAGCACCGCGGGTCCTTGATCAGCAGCCCGTCCCTTGTCATTCTCCAGGTGTGTTCTGAGTGTACACGTGCATCAGGGACACGTAGCCCAGCACAAGGCCTGAGGGTCCAGCCGTTGTGGCTTCTAAAATGGGAGATAGGCCTCTCTCACCAAGATGCACCTTTGCCAGCCACCTCACAAACAGGAGGGCGTTGGCACACTGTGTAGTTGAAACCCAGAAGCTGTCCAGCCCCCAAACGGACAAGGACTGTATTAGTCTCTTCAGGCTGCTGTAATAAAATTCCACAAACCGGGTGCCCTACAGTTCTGGAGGCTGGAAGTCCATTTCAGGGTGCTGGCAGGGCCACGCTGACCGTGAAAGTCCTCTCCCCGCTGTCATGGTGCCAGGCTCTCCTTGGGAGTGTAGGCACCACAGCTCCGCGGTCGCTGGGCCACCTTCCCTCTGTCTCTGTGCCTCTTTTCTCTATAGCGCACCACTCACGTAGGATCAGGAGTCCTGGGGCAGTGCACATGGTTGGCGGTTTGAGTCCACCAAGAAGTGCCTTGGTTAATGGACCGAGCGAACCATAGCCTCCATGACCCTGAGACCAGAAGAACTAGATGGTGCCCAGCTCCCACTACCAGTGGCTCTGAAAGGGATCGCAATAGGAGGTCCTGGGCAGAAAATTGTAGAACAAAAGTTAAAAATCATAAAAAAAAAAAAAAACAGAGTTCCTCGTCTGATAGAGACTGTTGGAACCCCAAGACTGTGGCCCTTAGCCTTTAAACCTGGAACCGAACCCACCTTTCACCCAAACGACAGACAGTCCTAAAATGTGGACAGTAGCCCCCATGAGGAACACACTCTCCAGAGCAATGAATTATATGAACCCCAAAGGAAAGCGTTTGGCCAAAAGCAAAGCGCAGAAGGTAGGGAGGGGCAGGAAAGAGGGAAGGATGGAGTCAGGAACCCAGGGAGGAAGTGGGAGGAGTGCTGCTCCATTGAGGTTGCAACCGGTGTCACAAAACAAACGTGTATCAGTTAAATGGGAAAGTACGTGATCTGTAAACCTTCACCCCAGCCACAACAAAATGTTAAATCATAGTAAGTCCCTTGGAGGGAAAGCCTAGTGATTGCTTTTGAAGGGTCACGGCCTTGGAAGCCCAAGGAGCAGCGTTCTCTGACACGTGTGGGGTGGCCATGAGTTGGAGTTGACTAGGCACCAACTGGTGTGGGCTGTCTTAGTACTTACGTTGGATCAGGACCCACCCCGCTCCAGGATGACCTCATGTTAATTGATAACGTCTTCAAAGACCCTCTTTCCAAACACGGTGACATTCACAGGTACCAAGGGGTAGGAGCTCTACCCCTTTCAGTACTCTTTGCCAACACCACAACTTAAACACATCAATTCTTCCACAGTCTTCCTTCTTTGTTGTCCAGCTGTTACATGTCTATGAGGCTAAGGACACACTCTAGTCCTCAGAGTGACATTTTGGCTTTTTAAAGAGGTCTTACGCAGGAGATCTGCCCAGTTCAGCACATCCTTTGATTTCTTGACCGTGGCTCCCATGGGTATATGTATGTAAATACCAGAAGCAGTACATGTTTGGGTCATGGGTCCTTAAGTGATCATAAGTAGGGTGAGAGAAAATGACTTGTCAGAAGAGTTTGTGGCTTCTAGGTCCCTCAACATACAGAATCATGGAAAACAACTAACGGAGAAAATAAACACGTGTTCTTGGTGGGAGCCTCTCTCTCCCAGGGGATTCATTTTCATGGGCTTCCTTGGGAATTCAGGTCCAGCTGCATGTACAAAACAAGCAGACAGCATTGAGGCCATTCTGTGATGAAATTGTGCAGCTGGGCCCGTGGGGACGGTCTCAAGATGATGACCAGAGGTGACTTCAAGACAGCAGCCCTCACTCTGGGTCCCATCTCGCTCTTCCTCCTCCCCGTGGATTTCTGAACACGGACATTGTCAGCTGGAAGGAGAAGTCAGACTCTGAGGCTGAACCATCCAAGACCACACCTGCAATACCAAACAAGACGATGTGTGAAAGATAGATAGACCAGGATCAAAAAACCCCCAAACCAAACGCAGCATCCAAGACTGCGCCTATGATATTGAAAAAGATGACATGTATCAGATAGATATGCCAGGAATAAAAAACCCAAAACCAAACCCAACATCCAAAACTGCGCTTACAATACCAAACCAGATGACGTATATCAGATGAGTGCACCAGGAATGAAAAACCCAGAAAGCAAACCCACTTCTGTTGAGTCAGTTCCGACCTCCCATTGGGTTTCTGAAGCTGTAAGTCTTTATAGAAGTAGATCGCCTCATCTTCCTTCTAAGGAGCAGCTGGTGGCTTTGAACCAGTGACCTTTGGTTTAGCAGCCAAATGCCTTACCCACTATACCAGCATAGCTATATAAAAGGATGCAAATGCCTTACCCACTATACCAGCATAGCTATATAAAAGGATGCAAATGCCTTACCCACTACACCACCATAGCTATATAAAAGGATGCAAATGCCTTACCCGCTACACCACCATAGTTATATAAAAGGATGCAGTGTTAACCATACATAAGTAGATAGATAAAAATAAATATCACATCTATATTTATACTTTTTAATCTTCCAAGACTGTGTCTTAGTTTTTAAGGTGTTTAAAACATTAGAAGAAAGATTATTTTTTCCTCTTAGAGATTTTAACTTTGAGAGCTTCTGCATTCTTTGCCTCTTATTCTGAGTCGCCCCCGACTCAGCGACCCCATGTGACAAGGTAGACCTGCCCATAGGGTTCCTAGGCTGTCATCTTTGGGGGATGTCTCCCTCTGTGAGGCTGCGGGGTGGGTTTGAACCACCCGCCTTTCAGTTAGCAGCCATGTGCTGGACCATTACACCACCAGAGCTCCTTAGACTTTAAGGTGTTTTGGGGGGTGTGTGCGTGAAGGAGCTCTGGTGGTGGAGGGTTAGGGCATTTGGCCGCTAACCAAAAGGTCTGTGGTTTGAACCCACCAGCTGCTCCAAGGAAGAAAGAATGGGCTCTCTGCTCCTGTCAGGATCAACTGCCTTGGATACCAGTGGGTTGTTACGAGTCAGAGTCGACTTGATGGCATGGAGCCGGCTGCCTGCAGAGTTTGCTGGAGCAGATGTCCAGGGCTCTCTCCAGAGGAAAAACGTCGTTGTGGTGGCTGCCAGGTGCTGTCAAGTTGTCCAGACTCACAGCCACCCCAGGCACAACAGAACCAAACCCTGCCTGTCCGGCACCAGCCTCACAATCCTTGCTGGGCTTGGGCCATTGTGGCAGTCACTGAGTCAATCCATCTCGTTGAGGGTCTTTCCCTCATTACGAAGGTTCGTATTGTTTGTCTTTTGGTTTTCTACATAGAAACATGCCTTGGTCAATGATTTTCTGTAAATCATTGTCTCTTCCCCCTTCCCAACTCCCACATACAAACACACACACACGCGCACACGCACACGCTGCATCCAGTCAATTCCAGCTCACAGCCACCTGCCTTGGGTTTCCAAAGCTGTGAATCTTTCAGAAGCAGACTGCCTCATCTTTCTTTCACGGAGCGGCTGGTGGGTTCGAACCACTGACCTTTTGGTTAGCAGTTAAATGCCTCAACCAGGACTTGTCCATCCTACTTCTGAAGGAAAACTTAACGGATTTCAGAGCCTCCAGAAAGGGTGTTTGTGCTGCTCACAAAAAACGATGCCTTACGGTCTCAGGGTGCATTTCACACCACACGGGACCCCGGCTGCAGTGAGGCTCCGTGCGTGTCTGCCGGGAACTGTGACAGGAGAACCCTGCTGGGAGCTGCCAGGCCAGTGGTCGTTCTCGCAATGAGCCGAGTGACCTGACGGTGGTGAACTGTGATGAATGTATGTGTCTACTCAAACGTGCGAACATGGTAACTCTCCCGTTCAAGTCGTGTTCGAGAGCAGCAACTGTTAGTGTAAAAACAGAAATTAAAGTTGTTTTACTGATACTACAGTGAGACCTGGGAAAGCCAGAATGCCACGGACTGCTGGATTCTTCTGGGTCTTGCAAGTTTTCTACCTTTGACAGGATGCAGTCTTCCCACCTTTCTATTGCTCTCTATCATACCAAACCCACTGTGATTCCTACTCACAGCGCCCCTAGAGGACAGAGTGGAACTTCCCCACAGGGTCTCCAAGGCTGTCAATCTCCACAGAAGCAAAGCTCAAACCACACCCACTGCCTGGAGTCTATTGTGACTCGCAGCGCCCCTAGAGGACAGAGTGGAACTGCACCAGAAGGTTTCTGTAAACTTTTACAAAAGCATACTGCCTTATCTTTCTTCTGCAGACTGTCTGGTAGTTTGAAGCACCGCCCTTCAGTTAGTGACCGAGTGCACTGTGCATCCTTTGTCCCAGCTGTAACCCTTGCGACATCTGTTTGCACGGCTGAAAGATGAGGCTGGATTCGCCATGACGGTCCTGGAGTGTCAGTGATCCATCATGTCATTGGAAGACACAGTTCTGTTCACTAGACTGTGTTTGTTGTTGTTGTTGTTAATGTGCCGTCGAGTCAGACCCGACTCGTGGCGCCCCTGCTTGGGTTACGAGGCAGTATCAGTACAGAAGTATCGTCACTCTGACAGGACTGGGTCACTTGGTCACAGCCAACACGTTTCCATTTGTGCCCATGATCTGAGTGCTGTGGAAGGCAGGTCCCATGGTCATAGCAAAGGTCGTGTGTCTGCTGTTGAAACCACTGCTGCCAAGTCCATTATGACCCATGGCGACCCCACGCGTGGCAGGGACCCAGGGTGCTCAGTGGCCGGTTTCTCAGAAGTAGGTCATCAGGCATTTTTTCCGAGGTGTTTCTGAGTGGGCGTGCCCTTCCAGGGTTCGGGTTGGTGGCCACGGGCCCCGGCTGTTTGCGCCGTCCAGGAGCCCCATGCGTTTTCTGTCACCCCAGCTGGGAGCTCTGCCTTCTCCGATGACACCAGTGAGAGAATGTGAATGGGTCTCCATCCGTCTGGAAACGAGTGTCTTGCAGATACTACACTTGAAGCTGTGGCAGAGACCCTGTGCCAACGACCAAAGCGTTGGCCTTGACACGGTCAACAGACTTGCCGTCACAGTTCCTGCCCTCTTCAGAAATGCTGTGACTCTCAGGAGCGCTGACCTTGACTTCTCAGGGCCGCGTGGCAGCCGTTAGCGAGCATCTCTGGAAATGAAACTGAGAACGCTATGGGGGGTTCTGCTCTGTCTCTTGGGTGGCTGTGACTTGGAATCAACTCATTCAGACGGACTTTGTGTTCATGTAAGTTAACCCGTACATTGTTGTTGCTGTTAGGTGCCGTCGAGTTGAGAGTTGATTTGACTCATAGTGACCCCCGGTGACAGAGAACAGCTGCCCTCTGGGGTTGCCATGATTGTCACCTTCTGGGAGCAGGTCTCCAGGTCTCTCTCCTGCGGAGCCACGGGGTAGGTTCCAACTTAACCCTTTGGTTGGCAGCCATGTGCTCAGCCTTCGTGCCACCAGGGCTCCCAGGCGCAAACATTCTCACCGCTGGGTCTCATTCGGTCAGTTCCCACTCACCGTGGCCCCATGGCCAGAGCAGATCTGCCCTGGAGGGTTTCCTCGCCTGTCATCCATCGGGGAGTAGACACCTAGATGTTTCTCTCATGGAGCTGCTGTGGGTTCATTCGTCCCACCAGCTTCCCAGTGAGAGGTTAAGCACTTAACCCTTTGGACCACCAGGGCTCCTTTGTAACCCATATACCCATCTGGAATGTATCATGATTTTCAACTTTTTAATCATTCCAGGTCATTTAAGAGAACTGAGGTGTCTACTAAGCTCGGTGGCTCTAAAAGTGATGAGCACCTTGTCTGTGGAGGATCTTTGGAGCTTGTTTGGTCCACGTGACACTCAGTACACACCCAAGAATGGCAGTGACATTTTACACATGCAGTGTGCATTTGAAATGCTGGCAGAAGGTCCTGTGTGTGAAATTCTAATCACAGAAGCCAGTCTGCCAACCTTGCTATTTTTATGCATACTTTTTCTTTATCTGCCAGGCTCCCTAGGGGCTGCATCTTGAAGTGTTAACGGGGAACTCTGTCACCAGGAGAGTAAAAATGAAGTCACGAGTCATGTAACAACTAGGACAGATGGGTAACCTGCACTTGGATACTTAAGAAGATACTGGCAGGAACCCCAATGCAATCAATTTGCAAGTAACTTGAAGACAAGAAGGTACTTAGTGGGCAATGACTAATGTGTCCTACTTTAAACCAAATCCTTTTAGGATAATCTAATCAAGGAGAAATGATAGAGGTGCACTATCCTGACTGCAACAAATCCTTTGATTAGCGGTGTGTCACACCCATCAGTGAACCCAAAAAATACATACATATAGTAATCCGAAAAGTCACCTCAAACAGACTTCTGACTGGATGACAGTAACTACATGATGGCAAATGGTGAAAATATTACATGTTCTGTCTTTGTTGTCGTTGTTAGGTGCTTGCTTGAACAGTTTTTCTTAGGAAGATCAGCACAAGGCCGGTCCCCATGAGGTGGAGGTTAACGATGTCCCAAATGTCCAAACTACTGTGCCACTCCATCATTTCAGACATTAACTCCTCCTCCTCTTTCTCCTCCCAGTAATCTCCCCTGTCTTAGGGTTCTTTATTTCACCATAATGCCTCACAGAACTCACAGACACCCAAGGGATCATCTCACATACTAGTGGTGGAGGCTTGCAGGCTGGTGAGTCCCAGGTCCGTGAGTCAGTCTCGAGGATCCTCCCAATTCTCGGGGTTTGACGAACATTGATCAGCAGATCAGATGGCGGCTGCTGTCCCAAATCCAGGGGTGAGATGAGGATGAGCCAAAACACAAAGCCGGAGCAAGAGGAGGGCGAACCTTCCCAGGAGATTCGTAGGTATACCCTCAAGGAAGCTAAGGGTGGTGATTTGAGTTATACCCTCCAGCAAGGCAGGACTCCAGATACATCCCACCTGTGCTGCTCCAACAGCAATTCCCCAAGTGGATGGCTTTAACCTTCAGCAGCTACTCAGTTGCTCACAGCAAATCCCACCACAGTCGATTACCAGTCATCACGGTGAACAATTACTACCAGCTGCCCAGCCAAGTTGACACCCGATCTTAACCACCACACCACCCCAAACAGGCATGGCTAATAGGATTGACAATACATCACAAAATGGAGGACAATGGCTAGAAGGGCCTCATCAAGTAATTCACGGCAGTGCTGTTGAGTTGATTCTGACTCAGCGACCCCATGAGTCAGAGCAGAACTGCCCCGTAGGGTTTCCTAGAAAACCTAAACCAACCCACTGCCATTGAGTCAGTTCCAACTCGTAGCAACCTCCAATGGGTTTCCAGGGCTGTAAATCATTATGGAAGTAGATTCCCTCATCTTCCTCCCATGGAGTAGCCGGTGGGTTTGAACCACTGACCTTTTGGTTAGCAGCCAATTGCCTTACCCACTATACCCTCAGAGTATTTTCCTAGACTGTGATCTGTATGGGAAAAAGAGCCCTAGTGGCACAGTGGTTAAGTGCTTGGCTGCTAATCTAGAGGTCGGTGGTTCAAACCCACCGGCGGCTCTGTGGGTGAAAGATGAGGCAGTCTGCTTCCTTAAGGACTGCAGTCTTGGAGACCCTCTGCGGCAGTTCTGTTCTGTCCTACAGGGTCACTATGAGTTGAACTTGACTTGATGGCAATGTGTTTGGATTGATTTAATTTTTATGGAAGCACTTTGATAGGTCTTTCTCCCACAAAGCCACTGGTTGGGGTCCAACTGCCAACCTTTCAGGTAGCAGCTGAGCACTTAACCACTGCACCACCAGGGCTCCTCGTTGTATCTCTATAGTGTCAAGTACATATTTATAAACACATGCACACACACATGTCCACAGAGTAAAGGTGTTTGGAAGCGTCTGGATTCCAGGCCTGTGCTTTGTGTCAGACATTTCACATTGTAGAAATATACTCAAAGGCTTATTTTCAATCAATGAGAACATGAATTGTAGTGGGAAGATTCCCAGTAGATTATGGAACATTAATAAGACACTGTAAAATAATTTTTAGGCTTGGAAATTAAAATAATAAGGACAATTCAATCTGCCAAAAGAAAAAAATATGAACTAAGGGATAATTAAGGAGCTCTGGTAGAATAGTGGCTAAGGCACTTGACTGCTGACCAGAAGGCTGGAGGTTCAAACCCATCAGCCACTCCTCGGAAGGCAGGTTGGGCAATCTACTTTTGTAGTGATACTGCCTTGGAAACCCAAGGAGGGGTCGCTGTGAGTTGGGCCTGACTCGACGGCATATAACAACAACAACAACGGATAATTGAATGGCATTACTGGACTTCGCCGACGTGACAACCAAACAATGTATTCAAATTCATCCTCAAGTGAGTGGAGTCATTAGGGTTGGTGTCACCAGGGTGGTAACTCACTGTATCATCCCTCCTCCCCGCCATGGACCCCCTCCCGTACCAGATGGTACATAGACTAATATGTGGTAAATATTGTAAATTGCGTAAGTACACTCTTTCTTAGATTATGTGAATACTGACAACACAATTCTTTTGTAAAACCTCTACACTGAATTACATTATTAGTTACATTACTAGTAGCTGACCGGAAGCCTTTGTGGAATTTCCTCCTTTTTTTCCTTTAATTACTACTTCATTCTCAAAGAAGTTATTGATATATATTGTCACCAATACTACTCACCACATAAGGTGGCTGAAACACCAGGAAATTTGCAAAATCTGTAATTATCAAAACACCAACAGCAACAAAAACGAAACAAATGTTGTAGACAAAACCATGTGATTCGAAGCATCAATGCAATTGGGTGATAATGACAGCTCTGACCACAACACATTAGAAGGTTTAAAAAGTAAATCACAGAGTGTTAGCCTTGTAGATACAGTGATACATGTAAGCTGGGCTTAGGAAAAAATATTTCTGTTGTTATAACAAACTACAGGGATATTTTTAGTAAAAAATAATTAATTTTTGCTGGAACCCTGCACAGAAGTTTATAGACAGTCATTTGGTGTCACCCTGTCTGACAGTGTCAGTTGGTGCAGTCCATTCCACTCTTACCATCCCAGTGATGCTACTGAAGCAAGTCAAATGAATTAAAAAAAAAAAAAAATGACTCTATCAATATAGTAATGGGTAGCCTATAATTGTGTTGGGTGAATCTGAGCTCACATCTTCTGAGTTGTCTCTTAGGGTCCTTCTCCTCACCCCTGCGCTTGACCAGCTTTGGTAACTGTGTCCTGGTGGCACAATGGTTAAACACTCAGCTGCTAACCAAGAGATTGCTGGTTTGAACCCACCCAGTGGCTCTACAGGAGAAAGACCTGGCAATCCGCGCTCGTAGAGATGACAGCCTTGGAGACCCTGTGGGGCAGTTCCACTCTGTCCTCTAGGGTCTTTATGACTTGGAATTGACTTGATGGCACCCAACAGCAACAACAAATGTATTGTTTGGTGGACTAATAGTCTGTTTGTATAGGGAGACATTGATCACATCTCAAAACAGAGGGTTTGGGTTGTGGTAAACTCTGTTTATTTTGTCCCAGGGCCTTGAAGCTGTATTTGTGAATGTAAATTGGAAACCACCTAATTATGTGGGATTTTTATTTCCTTGCTTCATGCTTGGTAAATAAAGAGACACTGATAGTTGCGTACAGATTGTACAAGGAAAGGCACAGTTCTGTGTTTATGGACTGTGATGGTTAACTGGGAATGATGGTCAATGTTACATGTTAGCTTGGCTTGGCTCTGATTCTCACTGGTTTGGCAGACACTGGACTGGGTGCTCTCCTATAATGTAATACACTGTAACCATCTTCCATGCTGTGATCTGATGTGAATAGCCAATCAGTACAAAGGGGAGTTTCCTTGGGGGCGTGGCCTGCCTGCGTTATATAAATGGATGTTCTGGTAAAGCCTGCTCTCTCTCGATCATGCACTCTTCTTGTCCCCTGAACTCTAATTCCTGGTATGTAAGCCGGCCAAACTCTCTGACCTGCACATTTTGGGTTTGTCAGCCTCCTCCACCCTGTCAGCCAGCAGAGGCCTCCAGCCTGCTGCCTGACCCATGGATTGGAGATTTGCCAGCCCCTACAATTGCGTAAGTCATTTCCTCACAATTGGACGAGCCATTTTCTTGAAGTAGATTTCTGTCTCTATATATTCATATACACTTTACAGTTCTGCGCCTCCAGAGAACGCAGACTGAGGCACCAGTGTTCATGGTAAAAGTGTTGCCTGGACTAATAATGGATCCAACAGTGGGTACACAGGAGAACCAGAGCTCCAGGTTCCACCTCATTTCTGCATATGAGCCAGCCTTGACCTGCGCACTTGACATCCCTGATGGTCACTGTCTATAGCAATGGAAGTCTCACATTAGGTGGCTCAGCCACAATCCTGCAATCACTCTTTTGACTTCCATGTTCTTCAAACAGTTGTCCTTCCCTGACAGGGCTATTCCTTGCACTGCTTGAGACCTAGCCCAGCACTAACCTGCTGCTTTCAAGTGAGTTCTGACTCACGGTGACCCCAGGTGTGTCTGGGTGGAACTGTGCTCACAGGGTGGTCAATGGCTCTGATCTTCCGAAAGGAGATGGTCAGGAAGTTCACTCTGGGTGAATTCAAACATCCAGCTTTTTAGTTAGGTTCTGAGTGCTTAACTGTTTGCACCACCCAGGGGTTCATAGCACAGCACTAAACCTTTCATATCTAAGTACTTACCGAGGTTTTGTTCTGTCATTCGCAAGTTAAGAGCTTTGGCCAATATGTAGTATCCCTCAGCTCTGGTGTTGACACCATGAAAATCAATGATTATTTGAATGGAAATGCCATGTACTTCGCAGTTGTGTTGTTATTGTTGTTATGTGCTGTGGAGTCGGACCTGACTCATAGCGAACCCTCCTTGGGTTTCCGAGTCGGTATCACTATGGAAGTAGATTGCCCAACCTTCCTTCCGAGGAGTGGCTAGTGGGTTTGAACCACCAGCCTTCTGATTAGCATCTTTATTATCCCAAAAACGGTACCAGCCAGCCTGGGATGACTGCGTTTAGCATTCTTCTTAAGAAAACGTATTTCACTGCCCCAACTTAATATGTATCAAAAATTAAATGTGCCCAAGACAAACAAAGTAGGTGGAGAGTTAAGTGTGAGTATAGCTTATTTCAGAAATTACACTTAAATCTATAGCTGAAAACAATTTTCCTGTCCTTTGATTTTTATGTTATATGGCGCAACCAGAAAGTTCTTAAAGATTTCATTCATTCTTGTTTAATAGGAATAGAATTAATTGCATCTTTGGATAATTTAACTGTTAGCACGAATCATCCTAATGGAGATTATTCAGAACAAAAAGACAGTGAAGAACAAGTTCTGATACGATTTGGCTGCCTCTCAAGACCACAGTTAAAAGCATCAACTCTTTAATCGTTTGATTTTTTGTGAAGTAATTTTCAAAATGAATACTTTAGATCACTGATCCAATTTAAGCCCTGTTAAATGTCAAGAAGAGTGTGTAATCAGAAGTTATTCTCCTGCCACGTTTCAATATGAAAGCCAAGGCCTTTCATGAATGTTTTAAAAAGTGTTTGGTTATCAGACAATTTCTGTTTTTAAAGCTTCTTTCTCTTCTTCATGGCATCTACACTTTGTGCATCATTTTCTCCCTGACAGTCCCTGTCAGAGAAAGTCTGCAATGTATCTGGAATGAAGAATTCTACATAATAAACTTCTGCTCTCTTCCCATTCAACAAACACCATGGAAGTCGCAGTCAACAAATCAGATACCGCATTCCTCTGGGCAAATCTGCTGCAGAAGACCTCTTTAAAGTGCTGAAGAGAAAAGACATCTCTGTGAAGACTAAGGTTCCCATAACCAAAGCCATGGTATTTTCAATTGCCTCATATGCTTATAGGAGCTCTGGTAGCGTAGCTCCTAAGGCACTTGACTGCTAACCAGAAGGCTGGCAGTTCAAACCCACCAGACACTCCTCGGAAGGAAGGTTGGGCAATCTACTTCCGTAGTGATACCGCCTCAGAAACCCAAGGAGGGGTCGCTATGAGTCAAGTCAAGTCAATGGCAGTGACTTTGGCTTTTGCTTTGCTCCCATAAAGACTGACAGTGCCCCTGGAACTGCCCCACAGGGTCTCCAAGGCTGTCAATCTTCACA
>NW_006922854.1:118748-120523 GCF_000298275.1 Orycteropus afer afer | reverse complement strand
GGAACTGCACCACAGGGTCTCCAAGGCTGTCATCTCTATGGGAACAGATCTCCAAATCTCTCTTCCATGGAGCTGCTGGGTGGGTTCAAAATGCTGACCTTCAGGTTATCCTAGCACTTTAACCACTGTGTCGCCAGGGCTCCCTGTAAAGGCCTTGGAGACCCTGTGGGGCAGCTCTGCTCTGTGACTGGGGGTCTCCATGAGTTGGAATCAATTGGACAGAACACTACGCCTCCACTAACAAAGGTTCTACGTTAAGCCCTGGTGGCACAATGGTTAAAGTGCTAGGCTACGCTGAAGGTCAGCATTTTGAATCCAACTGGAAGTCTGTGGGAGAAAGATGTGGCATTCAGCTTCTGTGAAGATGACAGCTTGGGAAGTCCTGTGAGTCCTTATGGTGTTACAAGCCTGTATTAGAGAGACACTAGGTCCTGACAGAGCACTGGTTTAGTGATTGCTTTTATTACCGCTGCTTCTGCCACTTTTGCTGCCAGGCTAGATGCTCATCTCCTGTAACTGTGATGTTCAAAGAGTGTAATGAAGATAATTGTGCCATTTATTACAAGTCTCCTCTTCCCTTTCTCTGGAATAACAAAGGGCTTGTAAATCAGTGAGATGATAGAATTTAATTACATTCAAAGGCTTTCATGGATGGTGAGTCTTTCTCAAGTGGTGTCTTAGGAAATAGGAAGAGAGAACATTTTTTCCCTGTTAGGATCCCTGGCCCACAATAGGAGGATCCTCATGGAACAGGGGAGAGACGTGGAACAGAACCTCAGATTCTCAGTAAGAAATGCAGGCTCATTGCACTGGCTGAGACGGGAGGCCTCCCCGAGATGGTCGCCCTGAAATGCTGTTTCAGCCTGGAACTGAAGCTAGCCCCTGAGGTCACCATGTAGGGAAATAATCGATTAACTTACAAAACAAAGAATATCACACTCCTTGTTGTTGTTGTTGTTGTTATGTGCTGTCGAGTCAGACCCATCTTCCTTCTGAGGAGTGGCTGGTGGGTTTGAACCGCGAGCCTTCTGGTTAGCAGTCAAGTGCCTTAGGCACTACACCACCAGCACTCGCTCACAAAATAAGTTGATAAAAGAAAAATAAAACAAAATAACTCAGTCATAAAATTGCAAAGCCTTAGAAACTGTCTATGTGAGACCAGCAGTGGATGATGACTTTAAAATGAAGGTGAGCATGGAAGGGGCAGGGAAACTGGATGAATGAGAATAAAAAGGCTGTTCACACCCTGTGAAGAATGCGACCAGCCACTGAAGGACGCCCCTGAACGGAGGAATTGTTGCCTGGGAAGATAAGCTACTGTGTAAACCTTTACTGAAAACCTAAGAAAACATTCTTTAAAAACAAGATTTCACTTGGATACTTGGAGCTTGACGTAAAAAATGCCTCCTAAGAATGATCAAACCCAAATCCCAAACCTGTTGCCATCAAGTCAATTTCAACTCATAGCAACCCTAGAGGACAGAGGACAGCTGCCACATAGGGTTACCAAGGTTGTCATCTTTACAGAATGAGCTCTAGTAGTGCAATGGTTAAAGCATTCAGCTGCTAACCAAAAGGTGCATGGGAAGAGCCTACCGGCTGCTCCACTGGAGAAAGGAGAGGCAGTCTGCTCCCATAAAGACTGACAGCCTGGGAGACCCTGTGGGCAGTTCCACTGTGTCCTCTAGGGGCGCTGTGGGTCAGAATGGACTCCACGGCAGTGGGTGTGGTTTGGGCTTTGCTTCTGTGAAGATTGACAGCCTTAGAGACCCTGT
>NW_006922854.1:115639-118512 GCF_000298275.1 Orycteropus afer afer | reverse complement strand
CAGAATGGACTCCACGGCAGTGGGCGTGGTTTGGACTTTGCTTCTGTGAAGATTGACAGCCTGGGAGACCCTGTGGGCAGTTCCACTCTGTCCTCTAGGGGCACTGTGGGTCAGCATCCACTTTATGGCAGTGGGTTTGTTTTTGGTACATCAATTACTTTTTCGAGAATGAAGTACTTAAAGGAAAATAAGGAGAAAAATACATAAAGGCTCAGTTACTAATAACGTCGTAGCTATCGTAATTCAGGGTAGAAATATTGTACATGACTGTTATGTTGTTTGTATTCATATAATCTAGGAGTTACTACATTTGAGCAGTTGACAGCTGTATCAGCTATCACTGTCATTAAAATTGATAATAATATTAGTAAGGACTCTGCATGGTCTGGTACGGGAGGAGATCCACAGGAGGGTGACGCTTTGAGTTGCTGTACTTGGTGGCACCACCCCTAGTGACATCGCTGGTGTCTTAGCCATGTAGGTGGCATGGTGTGAGAAACTTGACTAGCTCGGCTTCAGGTTAACAGCTGATGGTATAAAACACTGTGTAAGATCACGCCATGGGCCTGGTCTACCATGAAGTCACCGCCCTGACTGCTGGGCGTGTGCATGGTTCAATTCTCATATTAGAATTAAATGAGTTGAGTATTTAGAGTTGAATATTGCCCAACTTTCTGTCTGTTACAACTCCCGATGCCAACTTTGATGCCAGCTAGGTCATAGTCTGCTATATGGTCGAGTTTTGATCAGTAAACCATAACATTGAACACCTGCATGTGAACATCTTACAATGATGACATCAGTGGTTATGCATTGTATGTAGTAGACACCACTAACGTTAAGGTGTACAATAAACAGACAGATGGCTGTAAGTACGGTATGTTGCAGTTTCAATACGCTGTGAGTTGGGGACTGCTTGTACTCTGAAAAGTCTCTCACACCTCCCAATACAGTTTAGACAATCCTCTGTGGGACCATGAGTCTAAGTTCAGTAATGTTCTGTACAAATCCATTCTTGTTCTCGGGTGTCATTAAGTTGATTCTGACTCACAGTAGGCCCCCCGGTGACGGAACAGAAATGCCCGTTAAGTTTCCTAGGGTGTGATCGTCATGGGAGCAGATCACAGGTGTCTTGCTCATCTAGTGTTGCTGATACAGGCATTCCACAAGTGGAAGGCTTTAACAAACAGGGCTTTGTTCTTCTCTAGTTTAGGAGGCTAGAAGTCCGAGTTTAAAGTGCTGGCGCTTGGGGCCGGCTGCAGGCCCCTCGACCCTGGGTTCAGCTCTGTCTCCTGTTCCAGGCTCACTGGAGCTGGAGGCACTTTCTGGCTCACCTGGGTGGTGAGATGATGAACCCAAGATAGACCAGTGTAATGGTTACAAGATTACCAGACAGCATAGCAGGCCACAAGTTCAAGTCCAGGAACAGTCTGAAGGTCAGCAGGCAACATGACAGGCCGCCGAGATGAAGAGTCGGCCAAATGCAGGATCCAAATGTGACCAAAGCCAGAGACCTTTCTCAAAGCCTCTCCTTATGCACTGGAAGCCGGCCACACCCCTGATGTAAAGCCACTGCAATGACTTAGCAACTCACAGCAGATTCCCCATGGAGGTGATTACAGTCTCATCCTGGGAATGACTCCATCCAGCTGCCCAGCCACTCAGAACCAAGGCCCAGCCAGGTTGACACACAACTGAACTAGACACCAGGTATTCTGGGTGAGTTAGAACCTCTAGTCCTTTGACTAGCAGCTGAGCAGTTAACCACTGATCCACCAAATCTGTGTTGTTTATTTGTCCTTTGGTCTCTCTTCCTAACCAGGTATTTATGGAGGGCAGGATCGGTCATCTCTTCCTCCATCTGTAGAAGCTGACGGAGTTCTTGGCACGAAACGACTGATCTATAAATCTTTGGTGGCTGAGATAGTGATGTGGTGTGACTAACTTTCTCAACCACGTAGAGAAAAACATGGGCAGAGGCCTGTGATTGCAGGTTGGAGGAGAACACAATACGGACATAAGACTCCTGACTCTGTCGACAGTAATGAAGATGGGGAGGGTGGGCCAGCCCTCGTTCTGTTACACGTTAAGGTCTCCGTGAGCGAGAGCTCACTCAGTGGCAACTCACAACAGCAGCGACTCTTTTCTAGGCCAGGTTCACAGGTCTCTTTGATGGCACAATGACTAAGCTCTCAGATGTTAACTGAAAGGTTAATGGTTCAGACCCACCCAGCGCCTCAATGGCAGACCAAGCAGTCTGGTCCCATAAAGAGGACGGCCAAGGAAGCCCCTTGGAACAGTTCTACTCCATGACATGGGCTCGCTGTGAGTCAGGATCAACTAGACGGCCCCCGACAGAAAGAACAGCAGTTACGATGCAGACTACAGACAGATACATGGACATCCCCAGAAGGCACCGTCAGGAAGATCATGGCTGGACTTCAGAGGTTTAGAGTATGGAGACGCCACCGCAGACAAGATGGAGGGCTTTGGAAGCCTTTCCTTTCAGTGCCCCCATTAACGAGTAAACCAAACCCATTGCTGTTGATGCCAACTCACAGCGCCCCTAGAGGACATTGTGGAACTGCCCCACAGGGTCTCCAAGGCTGTCAATCTTCACAGAAGCAAAGCCTAAACCACACCCACTGCCGTGGAGTCTATTCTGACCCACAGCGCCCCTAGAGGACAGAGTGGAACTGCACCACAGGGTCTCCAAGGCTGTCAATCGTCACAGAAGCAAAGCCCAAACCACACCCACTGCTGTGGAGTCCATTCTGACCCACAGCGCCCCTAGAGGATAGAGTGGAACTGCACCACAGGGTCTCCAAGCTGTCAATCTTCACAGAAGCAAAGCCCAAACCACACCCACTGCC
>NW_006922854.1:111687-114969 GCF_000298275.1 Orycteropus afer afer | reverse complement strand
CTGTGTCCTGGGGAGCCACTTGGGTGGGTTCAAACCACCAACCTTTGGGTTAGCAGCCAAGCACTTAACTGTTGCACCACCGAGCCTCCTACACTGGTAATGGCCCCTCAGCTTCTAGTTTCAGAAGTACCAAGGGACTCCAGGAGCGTTCTGTATGGGAAGGATTAATGAACCTTCTGAAGAGTGAAAGGAGAAAGGTAGGTTGTCACCATTGGCCAATGTCTTAGGGTCCCAGCTCATCTTTCGTTTAATTCACTTCTTACTGAGAAGTTTTTCCCCATTTTCCTGTTATTTCTTCTCCTATTTCTTCTCGTCATATACCTCTATCCCATAGCCCTGCTCCCAGCTGAATGGTTTTTGGCTTTGTACCTAGTAGTATTTACTAAGGTATTAGGAAGGTACTATCCCACCTGTTTGGCATAGGTATTAAGAGCCTGAGAAATACCCCTTACTTTTTTCCTTTTTTGGTTTTAACAAACAGGAGTTTATTCTCTTAAAATTTAGGAGGCTAGAAGTCTGAGTTCAGATGGTTAGACTTTTTTTTTTTTATTGTACTTTGGGTGCAAATTTAAAGAGCAAAATTTGTTTTACATTCAGCAGATGGTGTTCATTTGATTTGACACCCAGATTACCATCCCTGACCCTGACAAACTCTCCTCTCCTCCCTCCCTGTGACTGCCCCCTCCCTTGGCCTTCCTGGCTGTGCACTCCTGTCTGTCCAGCTCTGCGAATGCTGCCCTTGTGGTGCCCCATGGTCGATTGCTCTGAGGGGTGCATCTCCCTAGAGTAGGTAGCTGTTCGGCATGGAGGTCTTTCTGCTGTTGTGCTGAGAGCCAATCTGTGGGAGTGAGTCCATTTCTAGGCCTGAAGGGTATCCCACAGCCATAGTCTGGGGGTTCCATCAGACTCTATCTGACCAGCAGTAATTCTGGTCATTTTTGTGTTTTTGAATTTGGTTCTACGTTTTTCCTCCCACTCTGTCGAGGATCTCCAGTTTTGATCCCTTTCCGAGTGGTTGGCACTGGTAGCTGGGCACCATCTAGTTCCTTTGGTCTCAGGATCCTAAAGGCTGAGATCCTCATGGTCCATCTCATCTTTGGACTAATTCTTTCCAGATGCCTTTGATTTTCTTCACTCTTCATTGATTGAGATGAGAGGAGACAAGTCGTTGCATCTTAGATGGCTGCTCGAAAGCTTTTAAGACCTCTGTCGTTACTCACCAAAGTAGGTTGTGGAACAAGGTTTTTATGTGCTGTGTTGTGCCAGTTGAGCTTGGTGTCCCCCGACGCTATGGTCCCAAGTTGGCAGGCCCGTGATTGTCTCCCTCGAGGTGTCTGGGTGTCTCTGAGAGGTTAGTCCAACTCTATCTTTCGTTGCTTCTGTGTGTGGCTACTTCTGCAGCACAAGTGCATGTGTAAGATTGTCTTCAGCCACATCTGTCCTTGCTCTTGGGTACGTTCCCATTCGCCTGCCCCTACCTGGTCTTCTCACCTGTCTGTGCATTTATCCGTAGCCTGGTGCCTGCTGTTAGTGGTCATGCGGGATTGTGCATGGAATAGGACTTGCCTCTGTCGTCTGTATCTTACGTGCACATTTCAGTGTCCCTCCCTTTCCCCAGTGTCACCATGCTGGTCACAGACTCTTTCCACACCATCCCTCCCCTCACCCAAATCAACATGTGACCCCCCAGCTTGTCCGAAATTCTCCCTTTCTTTCCCTTCCATCTCCGGGAACCTACAAAGTGAGTTTCCTTCCCTGAGAACCCTTTCCTTGACATTTTACAATAATGAATTCATACTGTAGTTGCCCTTCTGTGATTGACTTTTTTCACTCAGCATAATGTCTTCCAGGCTCACCCACGTTGTGAGATGATTTGCACAGCCTTCGTTATTCTTTAATGTTGTATAATATTCCATTGTGTGAATGTACCATAGTTTGGTTATCCATTCATCTGTTGATGGGCATTTAGGTTGTCTCCATCTCTTTGTAATAGTGAATAATAGTGAATTGTGCATATGTCTGTTTGTGTCCTGTCTCTCGCCTCTTTAGGATATATTCCTAGTAATGGAATTGCTGGTTCAAATGTACTTTTCAGTTTTTTAGGGAAATGCCATAGCTTTTGCCACAAAGGTTGTCCCATTTGGCAGTCCCACCAGCAGTGTGTGACAGTCCCAGTCTCTCCACAGCCTTGCCAGGGTTTGTTATTTTCTGACCTGTTGAACTTTGCTGCTATTGCTGGGGTGAGATGGTATCTCATCATTGTTTTGATTTGCATCTCTTTAATGACTAATGACTGTGAGCATTTCCTCATGCGTTTGTTGGCCACCAGCATATGGTCTTTAGTGAAATGTCTGTTCATGTCCCTTGCCCACTTTTGAATTGGGTTGTCTTTTTGGTGTTGAGATGTGGGAGTTCTCTATAGATTTTGGAGATAAGTCCTTTGTCAGATATGTCACAGGTAAATATTTCTCCCAACCTGTGGGTTTTGTTTTTACCCTTTTGGAGAAGTCTTTCGATGCGCATAAGAATTTTAATTTTTAAAAGGTCCCAGTCATCTAGCTTCTCTTCCACCTCCTGTGCATTCTGGGTTATGCTTGACAGTCTATTTATGCCATAAATTAGGGCCCTTAGATTTACCCCATTTTATCTTTGATAAATTTTATAGTTTTGGATTTTACATTTAAGTCTTTGATCCAGCTTGAGTTTGTTTTTGTGTATGGGGTGAGGTATGGGTCTTGTTTCATTTTTCTGCAAGTGAATATCCAGTTTTGCCAGCACCATTTGTGAAAGAGGCTGTCTCTTCCCCATTTAATGGGTTTTGGTCCTTTGTCAAAGATCAGGTGTACATGGATGGGTCTGTTTCTAGGTTTTTGATTCTGTTCCATTGGTCTGTCTGTCCAACATTGTACCGATAACCACGCTGTTTTGACTACTGTGGCGGTACAGTAGATTTCGAGATCCAGGAGTGTGAGACTTCTCACTTTGTTCTTCTTCTCACTTTGTTCTTCAGTCGTGCTCTGCCTATCTGAGGTCTCTTTCCTTTCCATATGAAGTTAGTAATTGGTTTTTCCATAAACCTAAACAATTTTGTTGATACCTGGACCAAGATTGCATTGAATGTGTACATTGCTTTGGGTGGTATTGACATTTTCACAATATCCAGTCTTCCCGTCCATGAACAAGGCAGGTTCTTCCATTTATGTAGGTCTCTTGTAGTTTCTTGTAGTAGTGTTTTGTAGTTTTCTTTGTATAGGTCTTTTGTGTCTGGTAAGATTTATTCCT
>NW_006922854.1:101132-107842 GCF_000298275.1 Orycteropus afer afer | reverse complement strand
TATTACTGTTATGCTTGCTTCATAGAAGAGTATTCCATCTTTTTCTGTGTTCTGGAAGAGCTTGAGTAGCATAGGTGTCAACTGTTCTCTGAAATTTGATAGCATTTCTAGTGAAGCCATCAGGGCCAGTACTTTTTCTTGTGGGAAGTTTTTTTTATGACCTGTTCAGTTTCTTTCTTTGTTGTGAGTCTGTTCAGGTCTTCTATCTCCAACTGGGATAGTTTAGGGAGGTCTTGTGTTTCTGGAAGCTTGTCCATCTCTTCTAGGTTCTCGAATCTGTTGGAGTACATTTCTTCATATTCTATCAATATCTGTTTTATTTCACTTGGCTCTGTTGTGATGGCGTCCTTTTTATTTATTATTCGTGTTACTTACATATTGTCTTTCTTTTCTTTTGTTAGATTTGCCCGTGATTTGTCAATTTTGTTAATCTTTTCGAAACATCAGCTTCTTATTTTACTGATTTTCTCTATTTTTTTTTTTTCTGTTTCATTTATCTCTGCTTTGACCTTTTTATTTCTTTACTTCTGGATACTGTAGGATTCTTTTGTTGCTCTTTTTCTAATTGTTGGAGTTGTTGAGTTAGAGTGTTGATTTTGTTTCCTTCCTCTTTTTTGATATATGCACTTATTGCTATAAATTGACCTCTGAGTACTGCTTTCACTGTGTCCCAGAGAACATACCCTTAGCTTTCCCAGTCCTCTTCTTCTGTCAGTTTTCCCAAGGGGATACTCAGAGGCTAAAGACTTATCTTCAGTTCTGTTTATTACAAGAGGGTTTTTATAAATCACTCTGAGTCATCTATACAGTGAAATACTATGCAACCTTGGAAAAAATAAGCTCTGGTAGCATAGTGGCTAAGCCACTTGACTGCTAACCAGAAGGCTGGTGGTTCAAATGCACCAGCCACTCCTCGGAAGGAAGGTTGGGCATTCCTACTTCCGTAGTGATACTGCCTCGGATACCCAAGGAGGGGTCGCTATGAGTCGGGCCGACTCGATGGCAAATAACAACAACAACAAGAATTGTTAATAATAGAGAGAAATGCTTGTGATTGCTATAAAAAACCAGAATAAATATAAGTTCCAAATAACATGTAATGCTTTATATTGTATGTGTGTGTGTAATTTTAAGTTAGGAGCGTTGGCTTGAAAGGAGACAGATTGGAGTTGCTCATTTTTTGATGGAGATCCTGGGAAAATTCACTGGGCTGCACAATGGCATCTGAAAATCAGGCTGTTGATGGCAGTCTTAGAGAGTTATTTTGTGGATTTCTATTGGTGGTTGAACTAAACTTGGCGGCACTGAGGGTGAAAGGCCTGGTGATCCATTTCCATTAAGATTACAGCCAAGGAAACGTCATGGGATGGTTCTGCTCTGTAACACAGGCAGCCAGCATGAGTTGGAATCGACTCAACGGCAGCAGGTTTATGTGAGAACCCGCTTGGGACGTGCCTACTGTGGTTCAGTGACATAGCGGGAATTCACTACTTGGTCCTTATACAAATGAATATAAAAATCTAAAGTATTACCCGTAGGGAGTGGTAGTGCATGCTTCTCAGTTTATCCTTCAAGCTCATTCTTATTATCGGGGTAAATCTGTATCTGTCTATATGACAGTTCATTTGCCATTTCAGCAGTCTCTGCATGTACAGTCCCATGGGACCTTTTATTTATCATATCGTCCAGCAGTCACCCCGCCCGTTCCCAGATTTCCCATCCCCCTTAACAGCAGCTCAATGTCCCCTCAGCACTGCCTCTCCCTCCCCCCTCCCCCGTAACCACCAATCAGCATAGGTCTCCCCACACTTGCCTATCTGATGTAGTTCCCGTAAGTGGAATCATATGTGATTTTTCCTCCAAGCTGTTTATTGTAAAAATTATCTATAATGAATATTAATTATGTTCATAATTAGAATACAAATATTACATTCAGTAAATTGGCTTAAAACTCGCGACAGCCGGGCCGCTTCTTTGGAAATCACGTAATTGGAAACATTTGCTGGGGTTGTTGTTTCCTTTGCTCATTAGCCATGTTGACAAAAATAGACCAAGAGCAAAATCTGAACTGAGAAAGCCCATCTGCAGAGACTGTGTCTGTGTGACACTTAGAAAAACTAATTAATTAACAGTGAGGTGGTGGTGTTTCTGAAAATTATGCTCTGAAGCCAGGACATTGGATTAATTGTCCTTGACCAGGAGCTGGGTGAGAGAGGGCTGTCCGCAGCCCTGCAGGCCGGATCCACATCTCACTAGTTACACACCTGCTTGGAACCATGCCCGGCTGCATAGAGCGGCCTGCATCCATGTAGGGATCATTTGGGTCCTATCTTTATATTATTTTTAAAATTTCTTTCCATCCTATTTATTTTGTTTGCCAGTTTGCTGAAGAATAAGTTAATGCACAATAACCAGCACACATGTTTGGTCTCCACTCATTCAGAGCAAGAGTTTTTGTAAAAAATATTTTATTGCATTTTTGGTAAAGGGTTACACACCAGTATAGTTTCCCATTTAATGGTGCGTACAGACTGTTCGCAGACATTGGTCGCATGCTTCACAATGTGTGACCACTCTCATTATTTCCATTCTGGTTGTTCTGTTGTCATTCATCTAGTCTCCCCGCACCCTTACCTTCTCAGCTTTCCTCTAAAGTCATCGTTGACCATTTGATCTCATAGAGGTGATTTCGTGAAGAAGCCCAGCACTTACAGGTGATAGTCAATCTTTTGTAAGACAATCTGTTATTAAGCTGAAAGGTGACCTCCGGGGCTAGCTTCAGCCCAAGGTTTAATGAGCGTCTCTGGGCCATAGTCTCAGGGAGCCTTCTACTCTCAGCCAGCTGAGTCAGCCTGTGTTCTGTAAGAATTTAAGTTCCGGTGCTCATGTTTCTCCCTCCATGCCAGGGTACATCTATGACGGTTTTGATTGGAACAGTCTGTAGTGGTAGCCGGGCACCATCTAATGCTTCTGATCTCAGAGTAGGTGAGGCTGTGGTTTGTGTAGGCTTTTGGTCTGGAGACTAGTTTTGTCTCCGAATCTTCGGTGTCCTTCTATCCCGTTTGCTCTGAATGACTAGAGACCAGTAGCTCAGTTGGCTGAGTTTTGACAGCTGTCTGTACATCCCATGAAGGCACCACTCCAATCAGGGTCCCCAACACTTCCATTGTCCCCAAAAGTTTCCTCATTGCCTTTGTAGCTACTCCCGTCCACCTCCATTCCAGGCGGGGTGGTCTGTTGGCCGTCACTGTAGATTAGATTGTGTGTGACAAAATTTGACGTAAGTGTAGGGGTTTCACACTGTACGGGTTCTTTTGTGCCTCACTGACGTTGTCTTGTGTGCCTACAGTCTGCTTCTCCGTGTTGGTGACCTGTTGATTGGCACTTGCATGGTTTCCAGTTTGTGGTGACTAAAAGCACAGCTGTTGCCAACATTCATCTGCAAGTGTTTGTGAGCACATAGGCTTCTAGGGCCTGCCTTTTTCCTTAGCTTGTTCTTATTTCCAAGGAGCTCTGGCGGCACAGTGGGCACGTGCTTGCCTGCTAACTGAAAGGTCAGCAGGTCAAACCCACCAGCCGCCCCATAGGAGAAAGCTACAGCAGTCTGCTTCCATAACGATGACAGCCTCAGAAACCCTACGGGCAGTTCTCCCTGTCGTATAGGGTGTCCGTGAGTTGGAATCAACTCAGTGGCATCGGATTCCGATTTCCTCCATTCTCCATTGCTCTCGCTGACTTCTGGGCTCAATTGGCTTCTGGTGGAAGCAAATGGCACATTCCGCAAATTGGGCCTCACTTTGAACCCTGCGTCTCTAAGCCATTTTCCTTCAGTCCAGAGTCACACAAGGTTGAGTTTGAAGACGTTCCCGTGGAACCCGTCTCATCATTGGGCCAGGCTCCCAGGGGACTAGACACCCATCTTTCCCGTCATTCTCATCGCTCCTGAGACAAAACACAAAACCCAACTCACCAACAACAACAACTACAGAGCTATAAATGAATGAAGAAAGCGAGGGGAAGACAACTAAATAGTCAGAAAATTCAATAGTGTCAGGAGTAGATGAGGTCTCAATTTCCTCTGTGGTCAGATTGGCCCCTGGACCACAAGGAGACCTGCAGACTCTGGGCACGTCCAGGACGGAGCCTCTGAAACAGGGCTCTGCCTCCGGCTCCTTTCCTGGTGCTGTTTTAGCACATAACGAGCTCCGGTGGTGCAGTAGTTAAGCTGCTAACCAGAACGTCGGTGGTTTGGGCCCAGCCAGCCGCTCCATGGGAGGAAGGCTTGGCGATCTGCTCCTGTAAAGGTGACAGCCTGGGACACCCTGGGAGACGGTTGTACTGTGTCATGTGAGGTCGCTGTCAGTCAGAATCGGCTCGATGCCACTCAAAACAACAACATTCACCCAAATTTCCATAAATCCTTACTGATTCCTGTGCCAGCATATAGTTAAAATGATATCATTTTTCTCTTTTTCCGGCTTGGGCTCCCATTTCCTCACAAGTACTTTTTTCCTGTGCGCAATGATGTTACATGTGTTTCATACTGTTTTTAAGGGCAAGGAAGCTGAGGGGCTTAAGACCTTGACTCGATACAAAAATATTCCACACAGAACTGACCACCTGGGCCCGCAGTCTTCCATCTGAATGATTTGTAACCCTGTCGAGTTAACATGAAATTCTTAAGCAGAAAGGCTTAGGACTCAGGTTCCTGACAAACCAATCAATCAGATGATTTTTTTCTAGGACAGTTTTGTAAAGAAAAAAAAATTAATTCTAAAGTTACCAATTGTATTGACATGTCAACAACAGTAGCAACAACAAGATGAAGCCTGTTGCTGGTGGATTCTGACTCACGGAGACCCCCGTGTGACACAACAGAACGGCTCTGTAGGGTTTTCTTGTGGAATCTGTGGAAACGTCACCATTTCTTCTTGGTGCCGTCGGGTGGGTACCAGCAGCCAACCTTTGTGATGATTAAGGTTGTGTGTCACATGTCTGGCCCATGATGCCCAGTGTTCGGCAGTTACAGTGTAGTCATCTTCTGTGATGAGATCCGATATAGTGTAATCACTTGCATGATGACGTCTGCTGTGATCAGCCAATCAGCTGAGAGGGCTTTTCCTTGGGGGCGTGGCCTTCACCCAGTGTATACGGACCTTCTGGCGGAGCTGCCCATGTTTTGCTCAGTCTAGATTCTTCCTCTGCTCGTTGTGGTCTGACCTCTGACCTTCGGACCTTTTAGGCTCTCTATTTTAGGAGCTCTGGTAGCATAGTGCCTAAGGCACTTGCCTGCTAACCAGAAGGCTGGCGGTTCAAACCCACCAGCCACTCCTCGGAAGGAAGGTTGGGCAATCTACTTCCATAGTGATACTGCCTCGGAAACCCAAGGAGGGGTCGCTATGAGTCAAGTCAAGTCAATGGCAGTGACTTTGGTTTGGGCTTTGCTTCTGTGAAGGTAGGAGCTCTGGTGGCGCAATGCCTAAGGCATCTGACTGCTAACCAGAAGGCTGACGGTTCAAACCCACCAGCCACTGCTCGGAAGGAAGGTTGGGCAGTCTACTTCTGTAGTGATACCACCTCGGAAACCCAAGGAGAGGTCATGGACAACAGGCTCTCTTTTGAAGAGCACATGTGCATTATTCGCCCATTAAAGGGTCATCAGCTTCCTTTATATCAGCCATTCCCAACCTTGCCTAAGCAAACAGTTCTCAAACTTAGCCATGAATTTTTTCAAACACGTTGGGCCTCTTGGCCTTGTTGACGAGAAGAATTAATAAGACATCTTACTTTCATTTTAAGGTTTGCCTTGCTCATGAAACCAAATATGAGCTGTAAAAAAAAAAAAAAATTACTGACTGAAAATTAATCCTGCCATTGCTCTTTTTTTCACCCCAAATTGCTAACCTTTTCTTGCCTGCTGGAGGCCAGACTCACTTAATTTAAATTTCAATGTCTTGGCTGCAGGTGGGTGGAGGGCCACAGACTGCCAGGTGGCCTGCCCTCAGTGGGGCAGCAGGCTGGGTTCAGTCTGTGGCCCTGAGATTAGTCAAAGGCTGGTCTGGGCTGCTCCCTCCTCTGCTCTGTGTAAGCCTCTCTTTCCCCAGGCTGCCGTTGGCCTTTTTCTGGAATCAGAGTGGGCTCCTTAGATGAATCCAGGATGACTGCTCAGAAGACACCCGTGCTTCCTTTTCTTTTGAGTTTTGATCATTTTTAACAGCCTCCTAAGAAAATCAAGCTCTGTGGGAGACACTTTGAGAAATTCAGTGTGGGGATAATGATGGCTGACAAAAATGCTGAACAATGGAAATGACAGAAGGACAGCTGTGTAGCAGTTACTCGCTGCTCGCTGCTCGGGAAGGGAGATTCCCTCTCAGTGCCTGACCTCTCCCCTTGGGTGGTACAAATGGGTGACGTGTGGGCCCGTTGTCTAGAAGGTTGGAGGTTCATCTCCAGCCAGAGGGGCCTGGAAGGACGGCCTGCTGACCCACTTCTGAAAAGCCTGAAACCCTGCGCAGCTCACGTCCAGTCGGACACACGGGGTCACAGGACTTGGAACTGACTGGGCAGCAGTGGGTTTTCTGGGGTCCTACCTCCATAAAGGGAGCCCTGCTGGCCTAGTGCCTGAGGCACTTGACTGCTAACCAGAAGGCTGGCGGTTCAAACCCACCAGCCACTCCTCGGAAGGAAGGTTGGGCAATCTACTTCCATAG
>NW_006922854.1:93305-96257 GCF_000298275.1 Orycteropus afer afer | reverse complement strand
CTGTTGTTGCGGCCGCTGTGACAATCCATGCCATTGAGGGTCTTCCTCTTTCTTGCTGACTTCCTCCTTGACCAGGAATGATTTCCTTCTCCAGGGACTGGCCCCTCCTCATAACGTGTCCAAAATGTGCAAGACGAAATCTCCCCATCCCCCCTTTTGAGGAGCATTCTGGGTACCCTTCCCAGACGGATTCGTTCTGTCTGTGGCAGTCCATGGTAGAGTCAGCATTCTTCACCGGCACCACAATTCAAAGTCGTCAACTCTTCTTCGGTCTTCCTTCTTCACTCTCCAGCTCTCGCAGGCATATGAGGTGATTGAAAACACCCTGGCTGGGGTCAGGTGCACCTCAGCCTTCAAAGTCACATCTTTGCTCTTTAACACTTAAAGAGGTCTTTTGGAGCACATCTGCCAAGTGCAATATGTCGTTTGGTTTCTTGACTGCTGGTTCCGTCGGTGTTAATTGTGGATCCTAGTAAAATGAATTCCTTGAGGACTTTAATCTTTTCTCCATTTTCGATGATGTTGCTGATTGGTCCCGTTGTGAGGATTTCTGTTTTCTTTCTGTTGAGGTACGATCCGTACTGAAGGCTGGAATCTTTGATCTTCATTAATCCGTGTTTCAAGTCCTCCTGCTTTCAGCGGCTGTGCCGCCTGCATACCGCGGTCCGGCTTCGCGGATCGTTTGTTCAGCATACAGATTGAATGAGTAACTTGCGATACAACCCTGACATCCACTCTTCCTGATTTTAAACCACACAGAATACCCTTGTTCTGTTCGAATCACAGCCTCCTGGTCTGTGTCCATGTTCCACATGAGCACAGTCAGGTGCTGTGAATTCTGTTCTTTGCAGTGTTATCCATAATTTGTTATGGTCCACACGGTGAGATGCATGTACGTAGTCCATAAAATTCGGGTAAAAATCTTTCTGGTGTTCTCTGCTTTCAGTCAGGATGCGTCTGACGTCGGCAATGATACCGTCACTGGATGTGTACAAGGAAAAGCACATGCATAGCTAACACCACTACCTACAGTGTTAAAGCATTACCATTGGGTACTTACAACGTGTTAGAGCTTAAATTCCGAAGCACACGGGTTGTGGAAGGCTGCTGTCTACAGCGGGAGCCCTGACTCTGTTCTGAGTCTTGACATAAGCTCAGATGCCGTTTGAGTTCTTTCTCACCCTTCAGCCAGCAATGTGGCCACGTTCAGACAAGTTCTGGGGCACACCTAGGAGGGGCAGTTTGCCCTCGGGAAAAGTGTGGTTGAACGTAGGTCATGCTTACGTAGATCATGCTTATGCACAGAACTAGGGAATTTGCCCGGGTTTGTCCTTTTCTAATTTAAATTAAAGTTGGAGCCTTGGTCGTGTCTTGTCGCCACCTTGTGGCTGTGATGCCGCGCACGTGATCATGAGTCGTACCATGACCCCCACGTAGCCAGAGGGTCAAGCCCAGAACCATCCTGTGACCTTCTTAAACTTTAGTTGTGTGTGCACCCCACTCCTGGTCCTTCCCCACGTCTGGAGTCCCGTGTGCAGCAGTGGGGAGTTGACCTGGCACCAGCCATGAGTGTGTGATGGTTTCTTTCACGCTCTGTCAGAGACAGTGAACAGCATGACTGTGAGTCCGCAAGTCCATTCGGCTGCTGGACTGTGCACATGCTGATGGTTTCTCTCATCCGGGACATTGTCTTTGTCGCGTCTTTGCCCTCTCTGAGCTTAATAACGGTTTCTGTAGAACACATTGAATCTGGGGTCTCTTCCCCATAAAGGAAAAGGACATACATGGATGGCTAACTGCACTGCCCCATGTTAAAGTATCATCACTGGGTGTTTACGAAGGAGAAGGACATCATGGTTGGTCCTACAGGGCGTTAGTGAGAAAGAGGGAGACCGTCAGCGTGATCCCGTGACATACCGGCTGCAACAGTGGGCTCAGACACACGTGCCATTGTGAGGATGACTCGGGACTGGCCGATGTTCCGTTCCATTTTACATGAGCTCACCGTGAGTCAGAGCCCACTCCGTGGGACCGAGTGACAGTGTAGAGGCTCAGGCTGAGGAGAGAGCTTCTCTGTCCCAGCTGTTGAAGCTTGAAGGGCAATAGATCAAGTCTCCCCTGATCTCTGAGTCTTCGCTGATCTCTGAGTCTCCCCTGATCTCTGAGTTTGGCTCTCCATCCTGATCAGAAGTTTCCTGGTTGGACGAGATGGCATGGGCTTGAGTAGTCTATTCTGAGGACGTGAGCTTGGAAAACCAAATAAAACCAAATGCGAATGGACTTTGTCCTCTAACGTGGCTGGTGGTGTTTTTGTTAAGTGCAGGTGAGTCAATTCCAACTTACAGTGACCCCTTATGACAGAGTAGAATTTCCCCATAGAGTTTTCTAGGCTGGGTCTCAGAAGCTCCTGGAAGGCAGTGGGTCTTTTGGTTTTGATTTTGGTTAACCTTTAGGGGGGCTGATCTCTATGTCTTCCTGTAGTGGGGTTACTGGCTGAGCTCTGACGGTCAGCTGAGCTCATCGTAAGTCACAGACGAGCTCTCGGTGCTGAGAGCTGAGCAGGGAACTGCAGGGAGTGCCTCTTGCAGGTTGCTGTGTTGGGCGTGTGGGAGGGGTGGTGGATATTATGGGAGAAGAAAACTTGCCGCCTTGTGGGAGGTGGTGATGAGGTCAGGCTTGGGCACATTGAGGTGGGTGTACGGAAACTCAGCCCATCAGTAACGGTCAAGTGTGTTCACCTTCATGCTATGAAAGTGAAAAGAAAATGGTGGTGGATTTGAACTAAACTATCAGTAACTCCAGAGCTTTGGAGGGGTGTCCTGTTAACTTCAAAGCAGATAAAATACCCACTAGGTTGAATCATGGCGAAGAATGCTGAAAGTACCGTGGACTGCTAAAAGAACTAACAGATCTGTCCTGGAGGAAGTGCAGCCAGAATGCTCCTTGGAAGCA
>NW_006922854.1:92126-92660 GCF_000298275.1 Orycteropus afer afer | reverse complement strand
CCAACAGTAGTTTAGCTTAATTACTGAGGAAGGTCTGCCTTGAGCACTGCTCTCTGTTAGGAACTACCTGTGTGAGCTCCAGCTGTGGGGAGGGACCAGCAGTTGCACCTCACGTGGCCACTGGGAAGCTTTAAGACCCCAGTTGCTCCTCACCAGAGTGTGGCTGAGAACACCGTCTTTGTGGGGTACGTTACGCTGATTGACCTCAGTGCCCTCCGAGACCGTGGGCTTAAACCTGCAGGCTCCGCAGTTCATCCCTCCAGGTGTTGAGATAAGGCCAAGAAGGTTCCGTCACTTTGTCCCCTGTGCCCTCCCCTGTGTGCACGGATATGTTTGCAGGACAGACAGACAGACATGTGGAAGTGTTCTCTTTCAAAGCGGTGCGTATTCGTGGGTATCGTCCCACTCTCTCTCCCACCCGTTTAGCTTGTGTAGCTACCTGTGTGTCTGTTCACAGACTGTTGTTAGTACTGTTTTTGCAGGATTGTGTATGGAAGCACATTCACCTTTGTTGCCTTTAACCGTTGTGGTCCT
>NW_006922854.1:86421-88084 GCF_000298275.1 Orycteropus afer afer | reverse complement strand
GTCGATGTTCATCCGTTTCCCGAGGTGGCATATGGTCAAGAACCAATGGTGGTGGAGGAAGAATTTGAGGCTGCACTGAGGGAATTGTCAATAAATAATGCTGCAGGAGTTGACGGGGTGCGCAGTGACATGTTTCAACAACGGATGGAGCACTGGAGGTCCTTACTCGTCTGTGCCAAGGAATCTGGAAGACAGCTACCTGGCTGACTGACTGACTGACTGACACTATCATACATTTCATCAAGTAGTTCCCTAAGTTTAGGAAAAAAAATCTTCTCAGGAATCTTTCTTCGATTTCGCTAAGGATGATGTCTAAGTGTCATGAATAACCTGTCAAGAGACACAGAACAGGAGACAGAAAACCCATCTTAACAAAAGCTCCCCCTCCTGTCATTTGGGTCTAAGCTGTCAGCAAGCACTCTCTGGGACAGGTGAGTGGCGCCCAGGTAAGCTGGCCTCGGCCATCGAGAGCCCTCGGCTGGCAAGTGAGGGGTGGTGTGGATGGGGATTATTAGCACTCCGCTCTCGAGGACTCTGCCTGGGAAACGGGATCAGTCCTTTTCATTTATCCTCAGCCCTGAAATCCGTGGGCCGTGAGTGCCACCCACTGAACAGCGTCTCCAAGAATTTCAAAAAGTAAGTAGCCTGATCTGATGGCCCTTGCAAGAACTCTGGTGACATGGCAGTTAAGCTCTCGGCTGCTAACCAGAAGGTTTGAGCCCACGAGCCACTCTGTGGGAGAAAGATGAGGCGGTGTGATTCTGTGAAGATTGACAGCCTGGGAGACCCTGTGGGGCAGTTACTCTGTCCTCTAGGGGCGCTGTGGGTCAGAATCCACTCCACACAGTGGTTTGGCTTTGGAATGACTCCTGAAAAAACCGTTTATCAATCATATAATTTAAACTGAAGAATTCTCTTTTGTTAGCCAAAAGGAGGAGCAAAGCAGTTTTGGGCTTTTCAAATAGAAAGAAAAAAAGGACCCTGAAGAAATGTTACTCTCCACGGTGACTGATGCCAAGAACATTTTGTTTTGATAAGTTCAATTCTGCCATCATTATGTTACCGTCAAAATAGGACTTTGGACTGAATTATGGATTTCTCCCCAAGCCGCTCCTGCTCTCTGGAACAGTTCCTTCCAGTTCAAAATTATTTCAGCCTCTCAGATGCATACTGACATTTGTATAAACCAGATAAAGGAAAATGAAAATATATTTGAGAAGCTGTTACTGTCTCTCACTTTCCATCTTCCATGCACTTTAAAATACGGGCTTCCCAGAGAGGAAGGGACACAGAGCTATTTTTGCTTTATGCAAGTCTAAAAGTAATTGGTTACCATGGTGATCTGGTTCCCTTTTGGTGTTTTACGAACACAGGTTTTGCTTTCGGTTTTGGGTGAGCAGGGCTCTGACGGTCCTGCTTTTATAGAGCCGTGATCCACTGGCCGATTCACGCCGAGCCCTTGTTAGTCTGCAAGATCAACCATGGTATCTGAGGGAGGTGTTTGATTTTTGGTCCTTGGAGGAACCTGGTGAAGGAGTTAGGGAGAGGGCAGGTCATATTCCTCAGACCCTGGATTTGGCAACTGCTAAAGTTGGGCTTTGCTTCCGTAAAGACTGACAGCCTTGGAGATCCTGTGGGGCAGTTCCACTCTGTCCTCTAGGGG
>NW_006922854.1:80553-85532 GCF_000298275.1 Orycteropus afer afer | reverse complement strand
CTCCAGGCACTGGATGTGGTTTGGGCTTTGCTTCTGTGGAGACTGACAGCCTGGGAAACCCTGTGGGGCAGTTCCACTCTGTCCTCTAGGGGCGCTGAGACTGATGGGGCAAAGCGTAAGCACTTGGCTGCTAACCCAGAGGTTGGTGGTTTGAACGCCCCCAGCAGCTCTGTAGAGAAAAAGACCTGGCGTTCAGCTCCTGTAAAGGTGACAGCCTAGAACAGCCTGTCGGGTACTTCTGCTGCATCACCTGGGGTTGCTGTGATTCGAAATGGACGCGAAGGCACCTAACCTTTAGCGTGCCAGTATCCGTCTTATTTATTATCTATTTTGTAAAAGCACCACGGCTCATTTTAACCGTATGCAATCCAACCAGATCAGTAGTCAGCTAGTGTTCCATTGACCAGGTAGCCTCCCTACAAAGGAAGTTCTTGTAACTCCTATTTGCAAAATTACAGGCACCAGCAACTTCTCTGGTCTTTTGTAAACAAACAGAAATTGGAGCCCTTGTACATCAGTGTCCATCCAGCTTTATTCTCCAGAGAGTGGCAGAGAGTCGCACCTGATGCCCGTAATTCCTGTCCTTGGATCGTACACATGAAAAATGGTTGAGAAGGCCGATGTTCCATCCTGTGTAGGTTGTTATTGTTGTGTGGCATCGAGTTGATTCCAACTCCAAGCAGCCTCACAGGACAGATTAGAACTGGCTGCAGTGGGGTTTCCAAGGCTGTCATCTTTATGGGAGCAGGTCACCAGGGCTGTTTTCCATAGAAGCCACTGCTGGGTTTAAACCGCCAACCACATTTGGTCAGCAGCTGAGCACTTTATAGCACCAGGGCTCCTTTGTTTTACGTATATATGTGTATATATATACACATTCAGAAGGAAGGTCGGGCAATCTACTTCAGTAGTGATATCGCCTTGGAAACCCAAGGAGGGGTTGCTAGGGGTCAGATCCGACTTGACGGCAATGTGTGCGTGTATATACACATTATAGTATCTCTGGTGGCTAATCAGAGCTTGGCTGCTAACCGGGAGGCAGGCAGTTCAAACCCACCAGCCACTCCTCAGAAGGAAGGTTGGGCAATCTACTTCTGTGGTGATACCGCCTCGGAAACCCAAGGCAGGGTCGCTATGAGTCGGATTTGACTCGATGGCAGTGAGTTTGGTTTGGTTTACGGTTTATGGTGCTGGTATTTTTAGGTGCTGTCACGTCCCTTCCGACTCCTAGCGACTCTGAGTATAATAGAAACGCTGCCCGGTCCTGCACCAGCCTCACAGTCCCTGCTGTGTCTGAGCCCGTCATCGCAGCCACGGTGTCAGTCCATCTTGTTGAGGTCTTCCCCTTTGCTGCTGACCCGCTGCTTTACCAAGCATGAGACCCTTCTCCAGGGACTGGTCCCTTCTGACAACAAAGTACAAGAGACAAAGTCTGGCCATTCTTGCTTCCAGGGAACCTTCCCTGCACCTCCTCCGAGATACCCTTGTTCATTCTGCAGCGGTCCGTGGCTCACTCAGTATATATACTCACCACAGCTGTGAAAAAAGGTGGAACCCACTCAGTGCCCATCAGCAGACGAGTGGATAAACAAAGTGTGGTATAGCCACACAGTGATTATTAAAAACCAGACCAAACTCACTGCCACTGAGTCGATTCCAACTCATAGCGACCCCCGTTGGTTTCCGAGGCAGTACACCTTGACGGAGGTAGGTTACCCAGTCTTCCTTCCGCAGAGTGGCAGGGAGGTTCGAACTGCCAGCCTTCTGCTTAACAGTCAAATGCCTCAGGCACTACATCACCAGAGCTCCTGCAATGATTATTATTGTCATCAAAAAGAGCTGAAGTTCTGATACATGTTACTACCTGGACGAACCCTGAAGACATTGCACTGCGTGAAATAATTCAAACACAAAAGGACAGGTATTGTACAATTCCATTTACAGGAGCCATCTAGAATAGACCGATCCATAGAGAGAGAGTAGACTAGTGGCTGTCAAGAGCTGAGGGGAGGAAGAATGAAGAGTTAATGATTAATGAGTAGAGTTTTTGTTTGAGGTGATGAAAAAGTTTTGGAAACAGTATGCTGATGATTGACAACATAGTGAGTCTGATTATTACCGCTGGCTGGTCATTTAAAAATGGTTGAAACGGTGAAATCTATGGTGTGTACATTTCTTTTTCTTAACTTTTTATTGTGATTTGGGTGAGAGTTTCCAGAGCAAATCAGTTTTCCAATCAACAGTTGATACATATTTTGTTTTGTGACATTGACTGCAGTCCCCACAGTGTAACAGCTCTCTCCTCACTTCCTCCCTGTGGTCACCACGTCTACTTGTCCTTCCTTCCTGTCCCTGCCTTCTGAGCTTTCTCCCTGGACAGTGCTGTCCTTTTGATTTTGTATCATTGGTTTCTCTAATGAGTGCATACCTCCCTGGTGTTCCTGTTCACCTTAGAGGCCTGTTGTTTACTGAAAGTTGAGCTGTGAGGGTGAGTTCAGTTCCAGGCTTGAGGGATGTCCAAGGACCATTGTCTTGGGATTTCCACCAGTCTCTCTCTGACTAGTAAGCCTATTTTTTTGTGTGTGAATTTGAGTTTTGGTCCCCATTTTTCTTCCACTCTATTGAGGACTTTCTATAGTGATCCCTTTCAGGGTAGTCAGTGGTGGTAGCCGGGCACCATCTAGTTCTCCTGGTGTCAGAGCTATGCAGGCTGGGGTTTGTGTGGTCCATTCATTCTTTGGACTAATAGTTTTCATGCATCTTTGATTTTCTTTACTCTTCTCTGCTCTGGATGGGGGAGAGACCAATAGATGCACCTTAGTGGTGTGTACTTTCACCACTGTTCTCGTTCCCTAGTGCCACTCTGACCCGTTGAATGTCTTCCATGTTGATGGGTAACATTGGGACTGTGCCTTTTTACTTGTCAGCCTTGGGCTTGTCAGCCTCAGCAGCCACCTGAAGAGCAAAGATGTCTCTTTGAAGACTAAGGTGCATGTGGTAGTTAAGGTTGTGTGTTAACTGGGCTGGGCCTGGCTGAGTGGCTGGGCAGCTGGTGGTAGTTAGTCCCCATGGTGAGACTGGCAATCAACTCCCTGGTGGGATCTACCACAAGCAGCTGAGTAGCTGCCTTTGGGATGTGGTCTGCTTCCTGTATATAAGGAGAAGCCTTGGGAATGGTCTCTAGCCTATGGCACACGTGGACCCTGCTTGGAGCCATGTCGTTGCTCAGCAGCCTGCCATGCTCTGCCGACCTTGGGACTTACAATGGACTTAAGTTAATGGCCTGCCGTGTGGTTTGGTAACATCGAGACTGTGCCTTTTGACTTGTCAACCTTGGGCTTCTCAGCCTCAGCAGCCAGCAGCTGTCTGAGTGAAGAAACGCCTCTAGCTCCAGTGGGCCGGGAGCAGGAGGCAGAGCTGGACCCCAAGGTTGAGGGGCTTTCACCCAGCCCCTAGAGCCTGGCACCTTGAACTTGGACTTAAAGCCTCCAAATTGTAAGAATAAACTCCTGTTTGTTAAGGCATCCCATTTGTGGTATATTCTTATCAGAGCGGCACCTGGGAACCAGAACAGTGCACCTAACCCACGTCATTGGTATTTTCAATCACCTCATGTGCATGTGAAAGCTGAACAGTGAATAAGGAAAACTCAAGAATTGATGCCTTTGAATTGTGGTGTTCGTAAACAATACTGAAAATCCCGTGGACTGCCACAAGAATGTACAAATCCATCTTGGAAGAAGTGTAGCTGGAATGCTCCTTAGAAGTAAGAATGGCCACAGTTCGTCTCACCTACTTCCGTCATGTTATCGAAGGGACCAGACCCTGAAGAAGGATGTCATGCTTGGCAAAGTAGAGGGTCAGAGACAGAGGGGAAGTCTCTCAAGAAGACAGGTTGACACAGTGGCTGCAATGATGGGCTCAAGTGTGGGAACGCTTTTGAGGTGGCCTAGGACTAGACAGTGTTCCGTTCTGTTGTGCAAGGCATCACTGTGCGTTGGGACTACCTTGATGACATCTAACAACCACAACAACGTACAGAGAATATCCCAGAGATTCCGCAGGCAGTTACTTGAACTAATAGAAGGATTTAGCAATGTGGCAGGGTGTGCAACCCACAAAAGTCATCTGGGGTCCAGTACATGAACAAGGATGACTCTGGAAAGAAAATCAACAACACAATACCACTTATAATAACCACCAAATGATAATATGCCTAGGATTAAACCTAAGTAGGGATGTGAAAGGATAACTATGAAATCCTGCTGTAAGAATCTAAAAGAGACCTGCTTAAATGGAAAAACCCCCCATGCTCATGTATTGGAAGACTTAGCTTTGGGAAAATGTCCACGCTGTTCAATGCAGTCTATAGATATAATGCATCTTGAGCCATCCCAAGAACTTCCTTGAATGGAATAGAAAAATTAATCTCCAACTTTATATGGCAAGAAAAGAGGCTCCAAAAAGCTAAAGAAATATTAAGAAGAGTAAAGTAGGAGGCCTCACACTTGCTGATGTCAAAACTTACTGTACAGCCACAGTAATCCGAACAGCCAGCTATGGCTCAGTAACCAACCCACAGACCAATGGAATACAGTTGAGAAACCAGAATAAAATCCATCCGTTTATGGACAGTTGGTTTTTGACAAAGAATTAATGTCCATTCAGTGGGGGAAGAATCATTCTAACAAATAATGTTTTAGAAAAATGAAACAGGATTCGTACCTCATGCAAAATCTAACTCAAAATGGATCAAAGACCTAAATGTTACAGCTAGAACTATAAAGTTCTTGAATGATAGTATAGGGACAAAACTAGGGGACTAATTTTTGGCATAAATAGCCTATCAAACACAACAAAAAATTCATGAACAGAAGATGAATTATGTAAAAGGGACATCCTAAAAATCAAATATTTATGCTCATAAAAAGACTTTATGAAGACAGTAAAAAGAGAACCTACAGACCAAGAAAAAAAAA
>NW_006922854.1:74111-79447 GCF_000298275.1 Orycteropus afer afer | reverse complement strand
CTTCCTTCTGAGGAGTGGCTGGTGGGTTTGAACTGGCAGCCTTCTGTTTAGCAGTCAGGTGCCTTACCAAATATGGGTCAAGTCTGTCCCACTTGACCAACGTAAATAAAGATGCTAAGGAATACACAAAAAGACACAGTTTTGGTAAATTCTATAAGATACACAATTTTGCAACAACAGTAATAATAAAGGAAAAATATGTGTGTTGGTTGCATAGGTAGATGTGATGCATATATGTACGTAGGAAGGAATAGGTAAGTACAAGCATGTGCATATATGCGTGTATCTGTGGGCATATGCATGTGTACATGTGTGTGCTACACATGTGTCCATATATGTATAATAACGCACATAGGCACAGTTATGGATACTTCCTAGCCATCACAACTTGCAAGATTGGTTTACTGGGTTAAAAGGCTTAGGACCATAGTCTCGTGGGACCAGTTAGTCAGTTGGCGTAACAGTTCATAAAGATAATGTTCTCCACCCTAATCTGGGGTCAAGAAACCTTGGGAGCAGCCATCGGAGATACACCTGCTGGTCGCTCCTTCTCTGAGCAGAAGGGAACGGAGATAACCAGAGGCACAGAGAAAGAGGTAGTCCCTGGGACCAGGAGCCTGCATGAGCCGTGGCCTCCTGTAACCTGAGATGAGACCTAGATGGTGCCCAGCTACCACGACTGACTATTCCGATCGGGAACACAGTAGAAGGTTCCAGGTAGAATGGGTTTAAAATGGAGGAAAACATTCAAACTCAAAGAAAAGTCAAGAACTACTGAACCAGCAGACTCTAGCGGAGCCCTTGAGACTGTTGCTCTAAGATACCCTTTGACCTCGGCACTGAAGACACTCCTGGAAGTCACTTTGAAGCCAAATGATAAACTGGTTTATAAAATAAAGTGTATATCCCCTAAACAATCAACCCCATGAGACGAAGCTGTCAATATTTACCCAAAAGCAAAGATGAGAAGGTTAGGTGGGAAAAAGAAAGCTGATCAATGGAAACAGAAGAAACAGTGGAAGTAATGAAAACGCTGACACTTTGTGCAAATTGCAGCCAATGTCATGGAACAGTTTGTATAAAAATCATTAACTAAGAACTTAATTGGCTATGTGAGGAGCTCTGCTGGCGTAGTGGGTAAGGCATTTGGCTGTTAAACAGAAGGTCAGTGGTTCAAACACCAGCAGCTCTGTGGGAGGAAGATGGGGCGATGTGCTTCCATAGAGATTTACGGCCTTGGGAACCCAGCGAGGGTCCCTGTGACTCGGAATCGGCCTGATGGTGTGGGTTTTAATTTGCTGTGTAATTTTCACCTAAAACACAATAAGATATTTGGGGGGGGGGGAGTGGAAAAGAAGCAAATAGGGAACCTGGTCCAGCTTTAGGCTCGGTTACCATGACAGCTAAAAACAAGATTGCGCTTAAAAATAATGGTAATGTAGGAAATTGTGGAGGCTCTGAAAAATGAGCTCTTCAGAGGTTGGTGAATGAAAGAGCATCTATGAATAGCGAGAAGCTGCTAAAAGGGCAAAGAGGCCACATCTCCTGACCTCCTCTAACCCCACAAGAGGAAGGCAGGATCACCATCAATAGCCCAAGGCCTATTCCTGCGAGGCCAGACATGCTGCCTCCCTCCAGCCCTTTCACCAACCGTTCCTCCCAAAGCACCCACCACCTCTCTCCTGGGTTCGATAATTCACTGCAGTGGCCACACAGAGCTCACAGATTATGGGGTTTATTACGGGAGCACCAGGCTACAATTCAAGTTCAGGAAAAATTCTCAGTCTCTCTCCCAGCCCACCGTCTCTCAGGCAACAGTCTCTCACAGTCTCTGTCCCAGCAATGCTGGTCCCTCGGTATCTCACTCAGCAATGCGTGTCTCTACATCTCTTTCCCAGCCACGCATGTCTGTCAGGAGCACATGTCTCTCAGGAGTACGTGTCTCTCAGCAGCATGTCCTTCTCAGCCAGCAGTCAGAGAGCCCTCTGCCTCTAGGAGGCCTCCTTGTGAGCCTGGCAGAGAGGCCAAACTAGCCCATCATAGCATCAGAATTCTAAGCACCTGAGAGCTCTGGTAGCATAGTACCTAAGGCACTTGACTGCTAACCAGAAGGCTGGCGGTTCAAACCCACCAGCCACTCCTCGGAAGGAAGGTTGGACAATCTACTTCCATAGTGATACCACCTCGGAAGCCCAAGGAGGGGTCGCTATGAGTCAGGTCCGACTCAACGGCACACAACAACAACAACAACAACGAGAGAGAGTGAACTTCCCAAAACATTGCTTTGTGCCACTCCCAACAGAAAGACCCCAGGTGGATAACTTTTACAATCAGGAGCTCCTCAGTTGCTCACAGCAAATTCCACCACAGAGATTACAAAGACTTATGGGTAGAAAAGCCATGCCAGGTAATTTACTACATCGCAGAAGCTTAGTGCCAGAAGGTGAGGTCACGTGATGCGACGTACACACTTCCCCTCTTATTTCACATTCTGCTAGACCTGTCCTCAGAAGGACCTGTTCCATTAGCTCAGAGGGAAATGCTTGGGATCCGAGCCCGAGGATGGACTCCAAGAGTGAAGAGAATGGAAGGATCTGAAAATGTCCAGAGTGAATGGTGCTTGGACTTGTTACCAGGCAGAGAGCAGGAAGTCTGAGTGAAGAACAGATGTCAAGCCCAAAGGCTTTGTTATAAGAAACGGAACCAAAGCTCATGGCCTTTGAGTTGATTTCAACTCATACGGACCCTATACGTGGTCTCAAATACTTTCTGGAATTGATTATTTTGAGGGATTTGAGCAAGTTACTGATGGCCCCTAAATTTCTGGTTATTAAACTAGAAGTGTGTTAGTAACTGTGTGTTAATCACAGGCCAGGTTTATTATGGAAATGAAATGAGACACTGCGTGTCTGTCATAAAGGCAGCTGCAATAAGCTTACTCATTAATCATCTCCCCCGACCCCGCTCCCCCAAAAAAAGTGTTCAGTAGCTGCCAGTTTCTAACAAAATGTACCACCGCCCTTTCCTTTTGAGGAGTGTTGGTGTCAGAGAAGCTACCAGTTGTCCCTTCAATTGGTTCCAAGAAGATGAACCAGTTTCCCTACGGTTGGTTCAGGGAGTTTTCTTGCCTGGTTGTAGAGAAGGGCTGTTTGCTGTTACCTTCAGTGGGTAGAGGTAGAACCAAGGAATAGGAAAGCAAATGGTTATGCCTCTGTGATGGTTAAGGTTGTGTGTCAACTGGGCTGGGCCTGGTTGAGTGGCTGGGCAGCCAGTGGTAGTTATTCCCCATGATGAGACTGGCAATCAACTCCATGTTGGGATCTACCACAAGCAGCTGAGTAGCTGCCTTTGGGATGTGGTCTGCGTCCCATATATAAGGAGAAGCCTTGGGAATGGTCTCTAGCTTATGGGACGCTTGAACCCTGCATGTAGCCGTGTCATTGCTCAGAGGTCTGCCATGCTCTGCCGACCTTGGGACTTTCAGTGGACTTGAATCAATGGCCTGGCATGTTGTTTGGTAACATTGGGACTGTGCCTTTTTACTTGTTGGCCTTGAGTTTGTCAGCCAAGTGAAGAAAAGTCTCCAGCTTTAGTGGGCCAGGAGCAGGAGGCAGAGTTGAAGCCCAAGGTTGAGGGGTTTTCACCCAGCCCCTAAAGCCTAGAGCCTGGCACTTTGAACTTGGACTTAAAGCCTCCAAAATTGTCAGAAAATAAACTCCTACTTGTTCAAGCATCCCAATTGCAGTATAATCCCGTCAGAGAAGCACTAGGTAACCAAAACACCCTCCCTTCACACCTGCAAAAAGCGAAACAGTATGGCAAGTCCATGCCATATACCACATAACTGAATCTTCACACTAACCCAGTGAAGCAGGTATAATTGCCTCTGTTTGACAGACTCATAAAATGAGATTTAGAGGCTAAGCTACAGTGCTTTGCCCGAAGTCAAATCACAAGTAAATTGGCAGAGCCGAGATTTGAATTTCTATATCCATGTACAGATTAACATAATCCAGGGCCCTAGTCAGAGGGGACCAATCCTTGGAGAAGAACATCAGAGAAAAAGGGGAAGGCCCTCAACAAGATGGATCAACACAGTGGCTGCAGCGATGGGCTCAGGTGTAGCAGGGATCAGGAGACTGGCACAGGACTAGGTAGTGTTTCCTTCTCTTGTATGTAGGGTCGCTATGAGTCAGAACTGACTCATCGGCATCTAACAACACCACAAAAGCAATTGTTGAGTTTAAAGAGGACTTCAGGGGATACTTTTGCTTTAAGGTTTAAAGATGATCTTAAGGCAGTAGTTGCAGGGGTTCATCTAGCCTCAGTGGCTCCAGAAAGTCTGGATTCCATGGGAATTTGAAATTCTGTACTACATTTTCCGCCTTTTGATCAGGCTTCTTCTATAGAATCTTGGATCAAAACGTTCAATGATGGCAGCTGGGCACTAACCAGTTCTTCTGATCTCACGGCAAAGGAGAAGACCAACTTCTTTCAATATGAATATTCTCACGGCTACTGACTGCCTCTACTTGACCCCCCCCACACACAGCCCATCGGGCAGAGCGGGAACGGCTGCGGGCATGTTGTCTCTGTGGCTGTTTTGGAGACAGTTTTTCATTTCTGATGTGGAGAGCATGGAGCAGTGAGTGAGGGGCCTTCCCAGGGGACGAAGGACAGTACTGTCCCCAGGTGAAGACACACGTGCCCGTGAGTGCTGCGCAAGTGCTTCCATTCTGTGCCAAACCGTGGTAATACCAGTGGTCAGGGGAGGAAGCTTCTGGAAGTGTGCATTGGACCAGGTTACGGAGGGCCTTGGACGACAGGATCCACGATCCAGGCTTTCTTTTGTAGGTGGTGGGGAACTAATGATGGTCTTTGAGTAGCATTTCTTCCATCCGTACAGCTCTGCTTTGGGTAGACATTTGTTAGGGAGCATGGAGGTGACTATGGTGGGCAGGGGGGAGATGGAGACAGAGACGTCAGTAAGAAGGCCATCCTAGGCGTTCATTGTCTGCACTGAATGTGTGTGACGAGGCCCCTTCCTGTAATCTCTCAGTTACTGATTTGGTGAGAGTCCATAAGGGACCCAGGCTCTGCTTAACTTACTGTTTCCGTTAATTACATAGTTCCAGTGGGCTGAGGAAGTCCTGGCTGTTATTTCTGGAGGTAACTAAAATAAATAAATAGATCAGATGGAAAGTTTGAGATTCAGAAGGAACTTGTCCATTAACCCTCTAGTGTCTCCTCTGTGGGAGCCCTGCTGGTGTAGTGCCTAAGGCACTCACTTGACTGCTGACCAGAAGGCTGGTAGTTCAAACCCACCACCACTCCTC
>NW_006922854.1:72153-73361 GCF_000298275.1 Orycteropus afer afer | reverse complement strand
CCTCTGAAACCCAAGGAGGGGTCGCTATGAGTCAGGTCTGACTTGACAGCACATAACAACAACAGTGTCTCCTCTGCAGTGCTACCTCAGACTTCAGTAGAATTAAGGAGCAGATTTGCAAGGATTTATGAGGTGCCCTGGTGATGTCATGGTTAGGCGCTCAGCTGCTAACCAGAAGGTCGGCAGTTCAAACCCACCAGCTGCTCCATGGGAGAAAGATGTGGCAGTCTGCTTCCCTAAAGATGACAGCCTTGGAAACCCTGTGGGGCAGTTCTCTGTGGTGAAGGGTTGCTGTGAGTCAGAATGGACTCGATGACAGTGGGTTTGGTTATTTTTCTGTGACGGTGACAGAAGTGGCTGCCAGACCCTCACGTCAGCGTCGGTCTCAGGATGGCGTCGTACTTTCCGTTGGAACCATCGCCCACCCGACTGCGTGACTCTGACAGTTCTGCACTGTGACGTCGGCCTCCAGTGGGAGGGGATCTGGGCCAGTGAACGTGGTACCCCTCCAGTCTGCAAGCCAGCTCGAGATCAGGGGAGAGTGTGTGTGAGTGTGCACGTGTGTGTATGCACCTGTGTGCATGTGTATCCACGTGTGTGCGTGTGCACACGAGTACGTGCGTATGCGTGCTTGTGTGAGCACTTTGCATGTGAGCATGTGTGCACACGTGTGTGCTTGTGTGTGTGTGAGAGCGTATGTGTGTGGTTCAAAGTGTGGGAGGGACAGGGAACGTGACTACTGAACGCTTTCCTTTTGTATCTTGTGTTCCGTATTGTTTGCATATGTATATGTTGGTTTTCTGATAGATTTCTCAAAATGTTGCATCCCATATTAACAGTTCTTCAAAAAGCACAATGCTCAAGGCATTCTTCATGGTTAAGCTGAGGGAGTAATTGGGCTTCAGTGTAAACAAAGTGTGCCGTCTCGGGTGCAAGATTAATCCCACTGCTTACTGAGGATGGGATGAGGGCTTCCAGGACCTAAGAGGAGACAGAGAAGGTCTGGCACCTGTTTGACACTCTGTTTCAGGAAATGCCCTGTTGGGAAGCTGAGTGGGGCTGAGAAGGGGCTGAAGGAAGTGATACCAAATAAAGTGGCTGGTTTCCAGGTCCGTTTCATCACTTGGAAGAGAACACCTGCTGAGAGGCATCTCACTGATCATTTGATGCAGGAGGGCTTGGGGGGGCGTCTGAAGGAGCCCTGGTGA
>NW_006922854.1:71175-72053 GCF_000298275.1 Orycteropus afer afer | reverse complement strand
GTCTGCTTCCCTAAGGATGACAGCCTTGGAAACCCTGTGGGGCAGTTCTCTGTGGTGAAGGGTTGCTGTGAGTCAGAATGGACTCGATGACAGTGGGTTTGTTTATTTTTCTGTGACGGTGACAGAAGTGGCTGCCAGACCCTCATGTCAGCGTCGGTCTCAGGATGGCGTCGTACTTTCCGTTGGAACCATCGCCCACCTGACTGCGTGACTCTGACAGTTCTGCACTGTGACGTCGGCCTCCAGTGGGAGGGGATCTGGGCCAGTGAATGTGGTACCCCTCCAGTCTGCAAGCCAGCTCGAGATCAGGGGAGAGTGTGTGTAAGTGTGCACGTGTGTGTATGCACCTGTGTGCATGAGTATCCACGTGTGTGCGTGTGCACACGAGTACATGCGTATGTGTGCTTGTGTGAGCACTTTGCATGTGAGCATGTGTGCACACGTGTGTGCTTGCGTGTGTGTGAGAGCGTATGTGTGTGGTTCAAAGTGTGGGAGGGACAGGGAACGTGACTACTGAACGCTTTCCTTTTGTACCTTGTGTTCCATATTGTTTGCATACGTATATGTTGATTTTCTGATAGATTTCTCAAAATGTTGCATCCCATATTAACAGTTCTTTAAAAAGCCCAATGCTCAAGGCATTCTTCATGGTTAAGCTGAGGGAGTAATTGGGTTTCAGTGTAAACAAAGTGTGCTGTCTAGGGTGCAAGATTAATCCCCCTGCTTACTGAGGATTGGATGAGGGCTTCCAGGACCTAAGAGGAGACAGAGAAGGTCTGGCACCCGTTTGACACTGTGTTTCAGGAAATACCCTGTTGGGAAGCTGAGTGGGGCTGAGAAGGGGCTGAAGGAAGTGATACCAAATAAAGTGGCTGGTT
>NW_006922854.1:54380-55404 GCF_000298275.1 Orycteropus afer afer | reverse complement strand
GGAATTCCAGAACACTTAATTGTGCTCATGAGGAACTGTACATAGACCAGGAAGCTGACATTCGAATAGTTCACGGGGACACTGCATGGTTTAACATCAGGAGGGGAGCGCGTCAGGGTTGGATCTTTTCAGCATACGTACGCAATCTGTATGCTGAGCAAATGACCCGAGAAGCTGGACTATAGGAAGAAGAACGTGGCATCAGGATTGGAGGAAGACTCATTAACAACCTGTGGTATGTAGATGACACAACCTTGCTTGCCGAAAGTGAGGGTGACTTGAAGCACTTACTGATGAAGATCAAGGACTACAGCCTTCAGTATGGATTACACCTCAACATAAAACAAAATCCTCACAACTGGACTAGTAAACGGCATCATAATAAATGGAGGAAAATTTGACCTTTTCAAGGACTTAATTTTACGGGGATCCGCGATCAGTGCTCACGGAAGCAGCAGTCAGGAAGTCAAACAGTGTATTGCACGGGGCAAGTCTGCTGAAAAAGACCTCCTAACAGTGTTAAAAAGCAGAGGTGTCACATTGGAGACGAAAGTGTAGCTGACTCCAGGTTATGGTATTTTCAGTTGCCTCATATGCATGTGAAAGCTGGAGAAATGAATGAGGAATAGTGGAAAATTAATGATTTGAATTGCGGTGTTGGTGAACAATATTGAAAATACCGTAGACTGCCAGAAGAATGAGCAAACTTGTCTTGGATAGAGTACAGCCAGAATCCTCCTTAGAAGCAAAGATGGTGAGGCTCTGTCTCATGTCTTTTGGGCAGGTTATCAATAGAGAGTAGAGTTCTGGTGGCACAGTGCCTAAGGCACCTGACTGCTAACCAGAAGGCTGGCGGTTCAAACCCACCAGCCACTCCTCGGAAGGAAGGTTGGACAGTCTGCTTCCCTAATTGATACCGCCTCAGAAACCCAAGGAGGGGTTGTAGGAGTCAAGTCAAGTCAATGGCAGTGACCTTGGTTTGGGCTTTGCTTCCAGTGAATGTGGTTTGGGTTTTGCTCCCATA
>NW_006922854.1:52647-53340 GCF_000298275.1 Orycteropus afer afer | reverse complement strand
CAGCACCCGGCAGCATTTCATAATGTTGTACATGGGGTCGCTGTGATTGAGAGCCACTTGATGGCACCAAACAACAGTGCGACGTGTGCCGAGTGGCTCACTGACTTGGTCTCTTCTGTGGCGGTGACATTATCAGGGCAAACCTTCCCTTGTAAAGGTGCAGTTCACCTTGGCACCCCAAGAGTAGGACCTAGTCAAATACCATAAGTACTGTTTTTGGGTTGCTGTTGCTGTTCTGTTTTGAGGAGCAGGGTGTCCAGTGATAGAGTTCTCGCCTTCCACACAGCAAGCCTGTGTTCGATTTCTGGTCAGGGTGCCTCACCCCCACCCCCACCATCTGTCAGCAGAGGCTGCTGGGACGCTAGACAGGCTTTAACCACACTTCCAGACTCACGTGCACCAGGAAGGAAGGGCTGGTGATCGACTCCCAAATCATCAGCCAGTAAACCCCCCTGGGTCATTAGGGTCCAGTCCCCACCTGACCTTGGGGACAGCTCAGGATGGGGCAGCGTTTCTGGTGCACGGGGTCTCCAGGAGCCACGGGCAATTGGACAGCAGCTAGCAATGACGTTGTGATATTTCTTCATTGCTTTGAACCTTCCGGCCCGGGTGACCGTTAAATGTGGCTGAAAAGTGTGCGAGGAAATGTTGTAAAATGTGAAAAGGTAAAGTGAGCAGTGGATTTCTGTCTCG
>NW_006922854.1:50021-51992 GCF_000298275.1 Orycteropus afer afer | reverse complement strand
CTAGAGACCATTCCTAAAGTTGCTGCTCACATACGGGAAGCAGACCACATACCTAAAGCAGCTACTCAGTCGCTCCAGTAGATTCCACCGTGGAGATAATAACCAATCTCACCATGGGGAGTAACTACATCCAGCTGCCCAGCCACTCAACCAGGCCCAGCCATGTTACCACAATAGCCTTGCAAACCCTGTGGGGCAGTTCTACTGTGTCCAATAGGGTCATTACGAGTTAGAATGGGCTTCATGGCATTGGGTTTGGTATATACATACATACATACATATATACATATGTATGGGTTTGGTTTGTGTGTGTGTGTGTAAAGAGGAAGAGAGACAGATTTTCAAGGCTCTAGCTTATGTAGTTGTGGGGCCTGGCAAGTCCCAGATTTGTGGGTTGATGATAGACTGAAGCCCTCTGCTGGCTCATGGGATTGTGGGGGCTGACAAATCAAAAATCTGCAGGTCAGAGAGCAGGCTTATGTCCCAGGAACCAGAGGTGGAATGACAAGAAGAGTACAGGTGCAAGAGAGTAAGTTTGGCCAGAACATCCATTTATATACTGTAGGCAGGCCACACCCCTTTTAACTGATTGGCTGCTCACATCAGATCACAGCATGGAAGGTGATTACATTATATCACGTTATGGAAGAACACTCAGTGTGTAGACACACTCAGTGTCTACCAGACCCCTGAGAGTCAGAGCCGAGCCAAGCTGACACATAGCGTTAACCATCTCAACCGTCTTCCCTAAGGAAACCTTGCCCCTCACAGGTTGAATTTACAGAGCCCACTTTGCCCATGTGGGAACTTGAGTGGGTGTGTCCGAAAAGGGTGCCCTGACAACAGCGGTGCAGCAAGCAGGCAGGAACTGCTCAGGCGCAGGGTGAAGGCACTGGGCCCCTCTCCAGCTCCTTGGAAGTCAAGTGTGTGCAGTGTGACTCGGGCTTCATTAATTTTATTAGAGCGTTGTCAAATCCCTAAATGTCACCTATATCCCTATTCAAATATAAGCAAAGAAATATAATCCCAAGGCAAACTGAACTTGCTTGGTGATTATCCAGTGTTTATAAACATTCACAGCCTGGCTCTCCTGGGAAGGCATGAACAAAGACCGTGTGGGGTGGGTCCTCCACATCGTGCCTTCTCGTCCTGTTCAAGGCATTAATTTATCTGGGACTCCATATCCTGATAAAAAAACAAATGAAGAGGGGGCATTCCATTTGCTGTAATGACAGAATTCCACCTGTAACGTTCTGTGGCTCTGACTGGCTCATGTCCTAGGGTGATGGCAGACCAGGCCATTGTCGTTGTGGCCAATTTGGCTATGCCAGTAATTCAGCGTAGGGGGCAGTGGGGGTTCAGCAGTAGACTGTCTGCTTTCTGAGACCTGGGTTCAATTCCCGCCAGGGCACCTTCACAGCCCCCAGCGGTCTGTCATTGGAGGCCGTGTGATGCCGTGATGCTGAGCGGGTTTCAGCGGAGCTTCCAGACTGAGATGGACTAGGAACGTAAGAGGGTCTGGAATGTGCTTCGGAAATGAACCAGTGCAAAGCCTGTGGGTCCAAGGGTGCGGTCTGCAGCCCCGTGGAGACAGGGCAGTGCCAGCAGCGTTTGGTTCCGTTGGCCGTAGAGGCGCTGGGCTGGAGCCAAGTCCATGGCAGCTAAGAACAGTAGTTGGTTGTGGCCTGATCTGGGCCCGTCTTCTCCGTTGCCTCTGTGCTGCTCGATGATCCTTCCAGACAGAGCTGTTGGCACGTCCTTAAGTGATCGCACTGGTGTCACACTGACTGCGCCATCCACCCTCTACACCTGCAGCTTTGTTTTCCAAAGTGTATTTTTAGGAATCTTAATCCTGTGAGCTCTAGTGTGTAGTACCTAGGGCATCTGACTGGTAACCAGAAGGATGGAGGTTCCAACCCAGCAGCCACTCCTCAGAAGGAAGGTTGGGCAATCTACTTCCATAGTGATACC
>NW_006922854.1:49126-49636 GCF_000298275.1 Orycteropus afer afer | reverse complement strand
TTCTACTTTTTAGTAAGATCCCTAAAAATATTATATTTTAGAAACAAAAATATTTAAGATCCCTAGAAACATTCTTTACAAAAACACTACAGTATATTTTTTTCTAAAAATATCCTTGTTCTGTATGTTTCTATGATCTCAGAATCCCATAGGTAGAAGTCAGTGTTATGCTTTCAGAATACGTATGTGTAAGTGTTATGACATGAACTTTGTGATTGTTGTTTCTAAGTGCTGTGGAGTCAGTTCTGACTCACAGCCACACTCCGTACGACAGAACGCTACGTGGTCCTGCGGTGTCCTCACAGTGTTCGCTCTGTTTGAGCCCGTTGTTACAGCCACTGTCAGTACATCTTGTTGATGGTCTTGCCCCTTTTGGCTGACCCTCTATTGTTCCAAGCATGATGTTCTTCTCTAGGGACTGGTCCCTCCTGAGAACATGTCTAAAGTGAGTGAGAGGAAGTCTCACCATCCTTGTTTCTAAGGAATATTCTAGCTGTACTTCTTCTTCTT
>NW_006922854.1:40773-42622 GCF_000298275.1 Orycteropus afer afer | reverse complement strand
GTCATTAGTCTTGCAAGATTCTATCATGGGATCTCTAACATCATTTCTGTCACCAAGGCCCTATTTTTCCAACTACTAATCTTTTGGGAACTCTAGTGACATAGTGCCTAAGGCATCTGACTGCAAGCTAGGAGACTGGCAGTTCAAATCCTCCAGCCACTCCTCAGAAGGAAGATTGGACAATCTACTTCTGTAGAGATACTGCCTTGGAAATCCAAGGAGGGGTCGCTACGAGTTGGGATCGACTCGATAGCAGCGAGTGTGGGTTCTTCGATTTGGAATCCATCTTTGTTTCTCACTTTCACGCTGCAATTGGCAGTAATTATCAGTGCATCTTGATTGCATGTTTGATCAATTTCAGACTGCAGAATTTGATAAAAATCTTCAGTTTCTACATCTTTGGCATTAGTGGTTGGTGCATAAATTTGAATATTTGTCATATTAACTGGTCTTCCTTGTGGGCATATGGATGTTTTCCTATCACTGTCAGTATTATAATGCAGGACAGATTTTGTTCTTTTCGAAGATGAATGTGATGCCTTTTCTCTTCAATTTGTCATCCCCCGCACAGTAGACCATTTGATTGAAGATGGACAACACCAGTCCACTTCAGCTCCCTAATGCCTAAGAATTGATCCTTTGCATTCCATTTCATCTTTGACAATTTCCAGTTTTCTTAGATCCATATTTCTTACATTTCACATTCTGATTATTATTGGATGTTTGCAGCTGTTTCTTTTTATTTTGAGTCATGCCTCATCAGCTAATGAAGGTCCCCAAACCGTTACTCCATCCACATGATTAAAATTGACTCTTCTTTCAGGAGGCCACTCTTCCCCAGTCATATTCTGAGTGTCTCCCAGCCTGAGAGGCTCATCTTGCAGCGGTCTGTAAGGTTGTCACTGGTCAGTGTTCTAGAGGAAGGTCCTTCTTCCCAGGCGGTCTTGGTCTGGGAGTGCCACTGAGATCTGTCCACCATGAATGACCTGGGTAGTACCTGCAATACTGGTGGTAGAGCTTCTAGCATCACAGCAACATGGAAACCACCAAAGTCTAAGAAACTGACGAGTGGTGGACTATGAATTTAGAAATAGAAACATGTCTACTGTTACCAGGGAGACGCTCTGACATGAACTGTGATTCATTGGAGACCTGAAATGAGAAATTTATTTAGGAAATTTGTGACGTGAACACACAAACCTAGAAGCACGTCAAGTGTGTAAAGAACATAAACAACCTTTAGGCTCCATGTGACTCGGTACCTTACAATTCCAGGAAACATAAGCTAAATCGAAACAGCTCCCTGGATTCTAACCTTCAAGGGAAGGTGTGTCATTCAGCAGCTCCCTAACTCTGCAGAAAAGTCATGGACTGGTCTTTGACATCACACTGGCCCTTGGGTTGGGCCAAAGCGACTAGTTCACATACAAACCCTAAAAATCTGCTCACTCACTGAGAGAAGGCAGAGATGGAACTGAAATTCTGTCTCACAGCCGACCTTGGACCTATGAGGGACCTCCGTCATGTTTGAGCTGTGGTCAAGCCTTCCTCCCAGGACCTCTCATTTAAGGCAAAAGCCTGAAGTCTAAAGATCTGGCCTGTAACCACTAAAGTAATATTCTAACTATAACTGTTGATTCTGATTCTCCTGTTCTAAATGAATGTTGTGGGGTCTGTCTTGTGTACCTTGCCATAACTACCTTGAGGTAAACTAAGTGAGTTTGTGTGGGTCAAACCTGAGCCTCTCTCTGTTGATTTACTACCATTGAATCCTGGACGACAGTCCCTCTAAGGTAATGGGAGGCCCTGAGTGCCAGTGGTTAAGTGCTCTGCTGGTCTGCTAGAGGGG
>NW_006922854.1:38918-40513 GCF_000298275.1 Orycteropus afer afer | reverse complement strand
CCTTCACACGTGGCGTCATCGTGAGTCAGGGTCAACCAGTGTCTGTGGAGCACAGTCGTCCTTCACACGTGGCGTCATCGTGAGTCAGGGTCAACACAGTGTCTGTGGAGCACAGTTGTCCTTCACACGTGGCGTCATTGTGAGTCAGGGTCAACACAGTGGCAGCTAGCTACAGCGGTAACAGACTATATAATATGATCGTGTCACAGTCCTGCTTTAATGTTTCATTGTCTGTCCGTCTCCCATGGTGTAAAGTTCGAATCTCTCAGGCATGGATAAAGGATTTTTTGTGTGTTCACTTCTGATTGCCTCTGTAGCTGATTTCCACCCACTCTCTAACATAGACATACACAATCGTATTTACTTCTGATTTGTTTTCAAACCATGTTCTTTTCTCTACAACCTCTGTCTGGATTCCTCTTCCCTATCTTATCCTGAAGAAAACTCTTGTGGTATGTCACTAAGTTGATTCTGACTCGGCGACCCGTGTGAGACTAGCATTGCCCCTACGGGGTTTTCCGTGCCATAATCTTTATGGGAGCACATCACCAAGTCTTTCTCCCATGGTGTGGCAGGTGGTTTCAAACCGCCAACCTTTTGGTTAACAGTGGAGCACTTAACTACTGCACCACCAGAGCTGTGTGAAAACTTACTTGGCCTCTAAGCCCTAGCTCAAGCATTGTCTTCACTAGGAAGATTTCCTTGGCCACCACTCTGGTGTCACCTGCAGTCAGCAAGATCTCTTTGCTTGTTCTCCATGTTTACAGAACATCTTATACATCAGGTTCTACTTATATCGACTGTTGTGTTGTTTTTGTGTATGTCTTCTCCTTGTTGACAGGGCTGAGATGTATTTGTATTTGTATTAATGTCTTTTAGAAATGGGTTAAAGTAAGGCTGTAGTAAGGTTTCTTTAAAGAAGAAATGAACAGATGAAGAAAACTACATAACATATCATTATAATGGCCATTGGAGTTTCCAAAATGGCGCTAGATCAAATACTTTTGAATTCTCCTTAGGAAGGAAGAAGGCGTGTGTAGAAACTATTCCTAGTTACTTATTTTTTAGGCTGTTTGGTTCACTTCTTGGTTTGTTTTTGTTGTTCTTGGGCTCCATTGAGTCTGTTTCCAACTCATAGTGATCGTAGGTAACAGGGTAGATCTCTCCCTAGGGTTTTCTAGGATGCAGTCTTCTTCTTGTTGTTTGACTTTATTTTTATCACGGTCTTCTTTTCATCTGGACAACTTTTCATCTGTACAGCTTTTCATCTGGCCAACTCTAGTCAAGTAGAGAGATGGATATGAATGGTCTTTATAGACTGTAAAATGCTTAGAAGGAAAGTGTCACCTCTGTTGTCTTGCTTTGCTGATGGCTCTGTGAACAGACAGAGGATGAAAGCTGGTGGTGTGCCCTTCTACTAAAAATAGATGTCAGCCTTCACATGACCAAACTAGACACAGGAAGCTCCCTCCTGCCAGCCCACGGCACTGAGCACACTCATTCCTGGCATCCGCAACAGAGAGGGAAGGAGAAAGCATCCCTGGGACCGTTGGATGAGTCCTCGCAGGAGGTGATGTTTGTCAGGTGGCGTGGCA
>NW_006922854.1:37760-38558 GCF_000298275.1 Orycteropus afer afer | reverse complement strand
CCGAACTCTCTGGCCCACAGTTCACAGGGACCTCCCCCTTCACACGAGCTCTCACAGGGACTTCTGGAGTTTGAGATGGGATTCGGGCCGTGAGGAGACCTGCAGACCTCAGAGTCCATTTTGCCAGTATTCTTATTTTAACTTTTTGTTGTGATTTGGGTGAAAGTTTATAAAACAGATGTGTTGGCCATTCAAGGGGTCATGCACACATTTTGTTTCACGACATTGACTGCAGTCCCCATAATGTAACAGCTCTCTGCCCATTCCCACCCCGTCTCTTCCCTGAGTCCTTCTTTCCTGTTCATTCCTGTCCTCTGAGCCATGGCCCTGTGCAAATGCTGCCCTTCCAACCTCCCCTGGTGGACTGTTCTGAGAAGTGCACCTCCCCGGTGTAATTGCTCACCTCGTAGGCTTGTCTGTTGTTTGGGTGAAGGTTAAGCCACAGGAGTGAGTTCAGTTCCAGGCCCAAAGGGTCACTGGGGGCCATAGTCTCAGAGTTTCCACCAGTCTCTATCAGACCAGCAGGACTGGTGATTTTAGCGATTTTAAGTTTGGCGCCACATTTTTCTCCCATTCTATCCAGGATCTCCGATTTTGATCTCTGTCTGAGTGGTTGGCATTGGTAGCCAAAAGCCATCTAGTTCTCCTATTCTCAGGGCTGGGTAGACTGAGGTTCCCATGGTCCACTGGTCCTTTGGGCTCATTGACTCCATGTGTCTCTGATTTTCTTCACTCTTCTTTGCTCTGGGTGAGGAGAGACAATGTTGTTGTTATTATTGTTGTTATGTCCCGTCGAGT
>NW_006922854.1:36425-36965 GCF_000298275.1 Orycteropus afer afer | reverse complement strand
ATGTGTACAGAATCCTCAAGGAAACCCAAAGCTCAGAGTGGACTGGTAACTCTGCTGCAAGGCCGTGCCTCTCGTGCACAATACGCTTGCTTATCTCCCCGCATTAAAAGGGAAACATGACCGTCCAGCTGCCCTGGAGCTCTCATAGCTCAGAAGCAACGCTTCTCTCTTTTAAGATGATTTCAAAGGAAAAGAAGCAAATATTACAAGAACCACACAGGCAGCCCTGGCAATGCTTGGGCACATGAACGAACCTCTTTACTGCGAAATTACAAAATATTTTCTTTAAAAAGTCTTGCCCATCTGCTCTCCCTGCAGGAATTTCGCTCTTCAGCAAACCGCACAGGTTCGCTAAGGATGCCACCTGCAAGAACCGTGGCCTGGTGAGGACCGGGTCTGGTGGTTCGCTAAAGACGCCACCTGCAAGAGCCGTGGCCTGGTGAGGACCAGGTCTGGTGGTTCGCTAAGGACGCCGCCTGCAAGAGCCGTGGCCTGGTGAGGACCGGGTCTGGTGGTTCGCTAAGGACGCCGCCTGCAAGA
>NW_006922854.1:14221-15871 GCF_000298275.1 Orycteropus afer afer | reverse complement strand
TGAAACGAGGGATATCATTGCTGATGTCAGGCAGATCTTGGCTGGAAGCAGAGAATACCAGAAAGATGTTTACCTGTGTTTTGTTGACTATGCGAAAACATTCGATTGTATGGATCATAGCAGATTATGGATAACATTGAGGAGAATGGGCATTCCAGAACAGTTGATTGTACTCGTGAGGAACCTGGACACAGACCAGGAGGCTGTTGTTTGAATAGAACAAGGGGATACTGCCTGGTTTAAAATCAGGAAGGGTGTGCATGGGGGTTGTATCCTTTCACCATATTGATTCAATCTGTATGTTGAGCAAATAAGCCGAGAAGCTGGACAATATGAAGAAGAACGTGGCATCAGGGTTGGAGAAAGACTCATTAACAACCTGAGATACGCAGACGACACAGCCTTGCTTGCTGAAAGCACAGATGACTTGAATCCTTACTGATGCAGATCCAGGCCCACAGCCTTGAGTATGGATAATACCTCAACATAACGGAAACAAAACCCCTCAAAACTGAACCAATAAGCAACATCGTGATGAATGGAGAAAATATTGAATTTCTCAAGGATTTCATTTTAGTGGGATCAGTCATCAGCTTCCATGGAAGCAGCAGGTAAGAAACCAAATGACATATTGCACTGGGCAAATCTGCTGCAAAAGTCCTCTTTAAAATATTAAACAGCGAAGATGTCATTTTGAGGACTGAGGGGTGCCTGACCGTGGTATTTTCAGTCCCCTCATTTGCATGTAAAACCTGGGTGATGAATAAGGAAGACATAAGAAGAATGGACGCATTTGAATTATGGCGTTGGTAAAAAAAATTAAATATCCCATGGCCTAAGCACTTGACTGCTAACCAGAAGGCTGGCAGTTCAAACCCAGCAGCCACTCCTTGGAAGGAAGGTTGGGCAATTTACTTTACTTTTGAGGTAGTGATACCACCTCAAAAACCCAAGGAGAAGTTGCTGTAAGTCAGATCCGACTCTGTGTGAGTGATTTTGGTTTGGTTTGATTTTGCTGTATTAATGAGGTCGCATCAGTGTAGGGTGTATCTTAAGCCAGTTACGGTTTTGATGTAAAAAGAACAGATCAGGCACATAGAAGGAAGGACAAACCGAAGAGAAGACACACACCACATGGAGATCTCCAACAAGCAGAGTGAAAAGAGACTAGGACCTCCTCCCAGGCCCAACAGAGAGAGCTGTACCTTAGAGACAACGCCCTCAACTCAGTCTTGTAGCCTCCTGAATGGTGACAGAATAAATTTCTGTTCATTAAAGCCACCACTTGTGATATTGCTGTGATAGGAGAACTAAGAAACCAAGGCCACCTGGTAACTCGTGAAAGGACTTGGGTTTTACTTGGTACGAGGGAGGAGGCTGTCAGGGCTCTGAGCACACGAGTGACATGACCTCGTGGGCGTTTTAACGGGATCGACCTCCTTGCTGTGTTTTGGATAAACTAAACCTAGACAAGGATGGAAGCAGAGAGAGGAGCCAGGAGGCCGGGTGGTCATCCAGTTGAGGGGACGGTGGCCATGAAACTGCTGAGAGCTGGTCGGACTCTGGGTGTTTGGAAGGAAGGTCTGTCAGGATGTGGTGGTGGCTCCCGTGTGGGGAAGGAAGGTCTGTCAGGATGTGGTGGTGGCGTCC
>NW_006922854.1:11609-13404 GCF_000298275.1 Orycteropus afer afer | reverse complement strand
TCTGTCAGGATGTAGTAGTGGCTTCCATGTGGGGTGTGAGAGAAAGAGAGTAATGGAGGACTCCCTGACGTGTGACCTGAGTAACTGCAAGGACGCATCACGTTTCACTGAGAAGGTGAAGACCACAGGAGGAGGGTCACGGGGAATACTGGGAACTCTTCTTAGCGCACGACAGGCTTTGGTGCTTGTTGGACCTCCAAGCAGAGACATGGAGTAACAGGGGCACCCGTAAGTCTCAAGTTCAGGAGGAAGGTTCCTACTGAAAATAGAGATTTGGGACGCATCAGGAGTTCCGTGAGTCCTGCCTACACAGAGCAGAGAGAGGAAGTCCCGGGACTGAGGGCCGGGATACTTCAGAGTTCGGAGTTGAGGGTGGTGGTGCTGAATGAGCAGAGGAGGCTGGGAAAGAGTTTGAAGGAAGGACTGGCGATCTCCTCCTGAAAAATCGGCCATTGACGCTCTGGGAGCACTGTCCTACTCTGACGTGCGCGGGGCTGCCGTGACTGGGAGCTGACCGGACGGCAGCCAGTGAGAAAGGCGGTGGGAGGACCATCCGTGTTAATCCAGTCGCGGTTCAGGGATGGGACTAGTGTTCTTCTCACGGGAGAAAATAACAAGACAAAGAAAAGCAAAGAAGTCCTCGTACATGCTGTCACTTGGGTGAACCTTGAAAACGTGGTACTGAGTGAAATAAACCAATTCTGACTTGTCGTGTTATAAATGGATAGTGGTGGTGGTTGGACAACATGGAGAACACAGTGAGAAAAACGTTAGAATGGCACGTGTCTTTCACACGTACATTCACCACAAACACACACAACAGTAGCAGGCCTGTGTCGCCAGCCTGCAGGGCCTCCCAGAACATGAAGGCTGCTTGGCTGTGGGCTGAGGTAGTAGCGCAAAGGCGTTTGCACGAGTGTTACATCATTCATCATGGCTGGGGTGGAATCACAACTTACAGAGAACAAGGGGCAAACTGGTTATTTTGTTAGAAAGGAACTCTGGTGTTGCAGTGGTTAAGTGCTCATCTGTTAACTGAAAGATTGGTGCTTCAAACCCACCCAGCAGATCGGCAGGAGAAAGACGTGGCAATCTGCTTCCAGAAAGATTAAGCCAAACCCAGTTACTAAACCCACTGCCGTTGAGTTGGTTTTGACTTGTAGAGACCCTGTAGGACAGAGTAAAACTTCTCCAGTGGGTTTCCAAGGCATGATCTTCACAGAAGCAGAGTGACACATCTCTCTCCCATGGGGTAGCTAGTGGGTCCAAACCATCAACCTTTTCGTTTGTGGTTTAACTACTCTGCCACCAGGGATCCTCTGTAAAGACCAGGGCACAGGAAACCATGTGGGAGCAGTTCCACTGTGTCCTCTACAGTCACTATGAGTTGGAATCGACTGGACTGCATGCAGCACTGTTGTAAAAATGTGTCGGTCCACCTCCTACAATGGGGAAGGAAGACACATGTCTGACTGTTTCTACTTTGGCTGCTTACTCATAGATCGGACCCTAGCTAGTGGCTCCGAACCTCTGTTAGTCTGCTGCAGAATGGAATTCCATAATCCAGCCCCGCACTGCAGGCCACCCATGTGACTGGGTCTTCCTGGGGTGCTTCAGGGTTAGGGCTACATCCAGCCTCCCTATTCCCCTGAAAAGCCCTTCGTTTCAGGAGGTGGTGATGGCACCAACTATTACTTCAGCCTCCTTTGTTGTTGTTAGCAGGTGCTTTAGAGTCAATTCCGACTCACAGTGATCCCAAGCAACAGGGTGGAACTGCCCCAGAGGGTTTCCCAGG
>NW_006922854.1:8428-11244 GCF_000298275.1 Orycteropus afer afer | reverse complement strand
AATCTTCTCAGAAGCAAAGCCCAAACCACACCCACTGCTGTGGAGTCGATTCTGACTCACAGCGCCCCTAGAGGACAGAGTGGAACTGCACCACAGGGACTCTAAGGCTGTCATTGTTTATGGCAGTTGACTGCCTCATCTTTCTCCCACGGAGCAGCTGGTGGGTTCAAACCGCCTACCTTTTGGTTATCAGCCTCATGATTTAACCACTGTGCCACCAGAGCTCTTTAACACTTGAAAAGACCTGCTCATTTCCTGAGTGGGGGATGATTGTAATTTGTCGATACAAATATCAGATGGAAATGCTGTTTTAAAATGAGGTAAATGGTATCCTGAAAACAAAATGTAGAACAAAATGCTCCATAGATAATTAATGCATTTTACTATTTATGAAAAGCAGACACAAAATGTGACTTCAGTTTCAGGGATGTAGCAGCTATGCAAATTTTGTCATTTATTATTCAAGTTCAAGTCCCCGGTAGCCATTCCTTCTTCCCCCATGCTCATGTAAGGGTTGCCAAAGACTCTGGGACTCAGATGACCAGGATAGGTTGCTTTTTTGGCACCACTTTTTGATGCCAATTATGCAGGTCATATTTAGTTTTCATTGTTATTTTGACATCTGATTTAGAGCACATAACAATAGTGAATAGTAAGGATTTTTGATAAACCTTTGAACAGTCGAGGGACTCTTTCTTTTTTTGTGTGTGATTTGGGCGAAAGTCTACAGAGCAAATTCACTTTCCATACAGCAGTTCACATATACTTTGTCTCATGACATTGACTACAATTTCCCACAATGCAACAGGTCCCCTCTCACTTCTCCCCATAGTTACCTCTTCCCTGTGTCCATCCCTCCATGCACTCCTGCCCCCTGAGCTGTCTCCCTGTGCATAAGCAGCCCTTCTTTCTCCCATGATTGATCTCTCCAAGGAGTGTATCTACCTCAGGTACATGTTCAACTCATATGCCTGTCTTTTGTTTGGCTGGAAGCCACAGGTATGGGTTCAATTCCAGACTCAAAGGGCAGTTAGGGGCCATAGTCTTAGGGGTTCCACTAGGCTCTATCAGACCAACAACCTGGTCCCTTTCCCCCCCCCCTCCCCCCACCAAATGATTTTGAGTTATGTTCCACATTGTTCTCCCTCTCTATCCAGGATCTCCTACACAGATCCCCCTCCGAGTGGTTGGCAGTGGTAGCCAGGCACCATCTAGTTCTTCTGGTCTCCTAGTCGTATAGGCTGCGGATCGCATGGTCTACCAGTCGTTTGGAGGAATTGTTTCCATGTGTCTTTGGCTTTCTTCATTCTTTTTTGCTCTGGATGAGGAGAGACCCATTGTTACATCTAGATGGCCGCTTGTAAGCTTTTAAGATCCCAGTCAGTACTCACCAAAGTAGGATGTGGAACAGTGCTTTTGTGTAGTATGTTATGCCAATTGAGCTTGATGTTCGACTTGAGGAACTCTTGAGGAAACTTTATAACAGTTCACAAACCCTTTTTAGGTAGACATTGATTCTGAATGAACCTGTAACTTCTAGTAGATGTTGACTCTGAATGAATCCATAACTTGGGGTACATGTGGACCCTGACTGAACCCATAACTTGGGGTAGACACTGACTCTGAATGAACCCATAACTGAAAATGAATTTGTGTGCTATTGATTGTGATTGGTGTTTAGAGTAATGGAGCCACTGATGATAACTTCCTCTCAACTAACCCAAGATGTCCCTTTTGTGTGTTCATTCAGTGGGATTATCAGATGACATTTGTAGAACAATCTTTTTGTGTCAGGCGGCATATAAGTTATCCCATTTGATGCCTCCCACACACTTATGAAGTGGTCATTTTTATTATCCCCACTGGACAGATGAGACCAGGCCTTACTGGTTGCACCACAGATCCTACCTCCTTGGATGGATTCAAGTAGAAAAGGGGAGAGGTGGTGTAGTCGTCACGTATAGTCCACCCACATACCTGCTGCTGTTGAGTTGATTCCAACTCATAGTGACTTAACAGGACAGAGTATAACTGCGCAGATGTGAATGAAGATAGAAACTTGATGGTTATTGTTGTTGTTGTCGTGGGCTGTTGAGTCGGTTCCAATACCCGGCAACCCCGTGTGACAGAGTAGAACAGCTTCATAGTGTCCTAGGTTGTAATCTTTCTAATTAATTATTTTTACTTTTACTGTGGTAAATAAGGTGTAAACTTTATGTAAGCAGAGCAATAGGTCTTTCTCACACAGAGCGGCTGGTGGGTTTGAACTGCTGTCCTTTCAGTCAGCAGCCGAGTGAGCTGTTACTCATTTGCACCACCGGGTCCTTCCAGTGTAGGGTAGGATACATGTTATGTAACTTGTTCATATTTGGATGCCATATTGTTTTTTTCTTGAAAATTATAGATGTCCTCCCTGGAAAAAAACAGATTTGATAAGGAGTAGATTAAATAAAAAAAAGAGAGAGAGACAGAGATTCTGGTGTTATCCAAAAAGGAGTAATGCTATGGGATGTTTCCTACCACAACAATCAACTATAAAACCATTGTCAGTGGAGAAACAACTCTTTTCAGATTTTGAGTAACAGGCAGCCAGCACAGTGATCCCTAAAGAAGGGGAATAAATGAGGTGAACCCTAACTGCCCCTGCTTTTGGAGCCAGCTTTGAGGCACAGCACAGGGGGAGGGGCTTAGACCAAGCCCAGTGGTCTTACTGAGTGGTTGTTGTTGTTGTTATGTGCCGTCGAGTTGGACCCGACTCATAGCGACCCCTCCTTGGGTTTCTGAGGCAGTATCACTATGGAAGTAGATTGCCCCAT
>NW_006922854.1:2912-6500 GCF_000298275.1 Orycteropus afer afer | reverse complement strand
TTAAAAGAATCAAACCGATCCTAAGTAACGTAATTGCATGACAAAAGTTCAACCATATAAAATTCAGAATTCATTTCTCATATTCAAGCAAAAATTACCAAAAGTGCAAAGAAGCAGGAAAATGTTTAACTAGAAGAAAAAAATAATAAATGAAATTGCCTGTGAATGGCAGAGATTATATTATCAATAGCAAACAGCTCCACCTGTTCAAGGACCTAGAGAAAAGTGTAAACATATCAACGAAGGAAACTGGAAGATACTAAAAAGACCCACGTGAAACTTTACAAGTTGAAAAATACAGTATCAGAGATGCAAGGAACAGTCCCTAATGAGATTAAGATTGGAGCTTGTAGAAGAAAAGATCAGTAAATTTGAATACATAGCAATAGAAACTATCCAAAATTAAACACAAAGAAATAAAAAGACTGAAAAAAAAATAAAGCTTCCATTATGACTTTTCTGGTATCATATCAAGCAGACTAACATGTGAAACTTGAGTCCCAGATGTGGGGGCGGGGGGAGGATTGGAAGAAATAATAGATCAAGATTTTCACATTTGGTGAAAATTCTAAAGTAAAAAATCCAAGAGCCCCAAGCAGAATAAATATGAAGAAAGCCACACAAAGCCCATCACAGTCAAATTGCTAATTATTGGGGGTTAAAGAGAAGTTTCAAAGTTTGACTGAGTTAAAAGATGAAATAGGTGCAGAAGAACAGAGATAAGAATGACCAAACACCTCCTGTCACAATCTATTCACTCAGAATACAATGGATGCCACCTTTAAAGGCTGAAAGAAAAAATAAAACTTTCAATATGGAATTTTTTACCCCATAAAAATATACACCAAAAATGAAAGTGAGCCTCCTCTGTCATGAGACCAGAAGAACTGGATGGTGCCCGGCTACCATGACTCAACATTTTGATCAAAGATTCTATAGAAGAATCCTGATCAAAAGGGGGAAAATGCAGAGCAGAATTTCAAATTCTCATGGAATCCAGATTTTCTGGGGCCAAAGGTTGGATGAACCCCAAAAAACTGTTGCCCTGAGGTAACCTTTAAATCTTTTAAGTCAAAATTATCCCCTGAAGTCTTAAAACCAAACAGTAGTTCAGCTTACCTGGTAATGAATGTCTGCCTTGTGAATTGTGTTCTTTCAAGATTTATCTTGATGGGATCCAGTTGACAACAGCAACTCGAAAGATTAGATTGAAAAAAAAAAAAAAAGGGCAGTGGGTATGTTAAGGAAGGAGGAACAATTTGGAGAAAGGAACGTGCACAACTTGAAGAATGCCATCAGCGTCACTCAATTGTACATGTAGACACTTTGAAATATTTCAATGTGCATGTGCCTAACAACAGCAAAATAAAAAAAGATTAAAAACATTAAGGTGATATGAAGGCATTTAAGGCAAGTAAAAGCTGAGAAAATTTACCCCAGCAAACTTGTCCTACAAGAAATGCTAAAGAAAGTTCTCAGGCAGAAGAAAAAGTATACCATAAGCAAACAAAGAGGACTCTGGATGAAAAATGTGCGGGTAAATGTGTAAAAGGTGACTCTATAAATTTAGTCTTTTAAATCATAATTGACCATTTAAAACAAAAGTAATAGCAACACTTTGTGAAATTTATAACGTATAGAGAAATAAAACCTAAGGCATAGTACCAGGGGAGAAATGGGAGCATACAGTTGCATTTGCCTTGAATTAGAGGTGAAATGCTATAATGTTACTCCAGGAAAGACTGTTGTAAGTTAAAGAGATGTATTATATTGTAAAACCCCTAAAAAATATGGTGTAGCTAGAAAGTCAATTCTGTAAAAAGAAAAAAAAAAAAGAATCATAAAAATCATTCCATTAACCCAAAAGAACACAGAAAAGGAGAGGGGGAAGAAACAAAGAATAAAGGGGACAAATAGAAAATAATAACAACGTAGTCAATTTAATCTCAACCAAGTCAATAATTAAATTAAATACAAAGAGTTTGAGAATTATGAAAGAGAGACTGTCATATTGGATAAAACAATAAGAACCCTAATATATGTATACAAAAAAAAACCCAAACTCACTACTGCCAAGTCGATTGCAACTCATTGTGACCCCTCCTTGGGTTTCCAAGGCAGTATCTCTATGGAAGTAGATTGCCCCATCTTTCTTCCGAGGAGCAGCTGGGGGGTTTGAACCACCAGACTTCTGGTTAGCAGTCAAATGCCTTAGGCACTGCACCACCAGAGCTCCCAATTTATATATAAGGACATAGAAAAATAAAAGTATGAAAAATTATATATCATGTAAACACTAAGCAAAAGTCAGCAGGAATATTATATTGGTATCAAAAAATTACACATTATAGCAAGAAGTGCAGCCAGAGATAAAGATAGACATGGCATGATAATAAAGGATTGATTCCTCCAGAGGATATGACAATCATAAATATGTATGCACCTAATAACAAAGCGAAAAATCCATGAAGCAAAACAAATAAAACTGAAAGGAAACATAGAGCTGTCCACGATTAGAGCTGATAATTTCAACCCTCTTCCCTCAATCAATGATGGACTAAGTAGACAGATAATCATTAAAGATACATTAATCTTAATACTATTGATTAATTTCATCATACTAACACTTATAGACACTCCACCATACAAAAGCAAAAAATGCACAATATTTTAAATGCACCTGAAACATTCACTAAAATAGACTATATTCTGAGACATTAAAAAAAAAATAAATCTCAACCAATTTAAAAAGATTGAAATTATGCAAACTGTGCCCTCTGCTCACAGTGGAATTAAGCTAAAAATTAATAATAGAGATATCTATAAAATTCTCAAATACGTTAAACAAGACATTTCTAAACCTCTGGGTCAAAAAGTGATACCACAAGAGAAACTAGAAAATATTTTTAATTAAATGAAAACATATAAAAAATTCAGGTATGCAGTTAAAACAATGTTTAGAGGAAAATGTATAACAGTAAACCCATGATAGGGAAGAAGTCAAGTCTGAAGTAAATGGTTTCAGCTTGCACAATAAAAAATTAGAAAAAGAAGATTGAATAAAACCTATCATAAGCATGAAAAAGGAAATAATAAGAACAAACATCAAAATTAATAAAATAAGCAGTGGTGACCTAAGAGAGAATATCAGTAAAGCCAAAAGAGAGATCTTCTTTAAAAAAAAAAAAAAAAAAATCAACAAAATTGATAAACTCCTCATCTTATTGGTCAAGAGAAAAAGAGAAGACACTAGTAACCAATACCAGAAATGAAAGGGAAATGTTACTACTGCTACCACAGATTTTAAAAAGGATAATGTTATAAATGACTTGTCAATAATTCCAACAGCACAGGTGAAATAACAAATTCATACAGACACAGCCTAACAATGCTGGTTGTTGGGTGCCTTTGAGTCATTTCTGACTCATAGCAACCCCGTGTGACAGACTAGACCTGCCCTATGCAGTATTCTAGACTGTAACCTTTATAGGAGCAGGTCACCAGTGTTTCTCCAGTGGAGCCACTGGTTAGGCTCAAACTGCCAACCTTTCCTTTAGCAGCCAATTACTTAACTGCTTCTTATTTAAA
>NW_006922854.1:2154-2702 GCF_000298275.1 Orycteropus afer afer | reverse complement strand
ACTCAGCGGCACATAACACCAGTAACTGTTCAAGAAATTGAACTCATCATTTAAAATCTCCTCATAAAGAAGACCACAGGCAGATGTGAATTCTATCAAATATTTATAAAAGCAAAACAAAACTGAAAAATTAATAGCCTAGAAGTTCTTTCAGAAAATACAAGAGGGAACCCCTCCCCGTTCACTGTATAAGGTCAGCGCTACTCTGCTCCCAAAATCAAAAAGAATGAAGAAAACTACAGACCGTTCTCCCTCCTGAACATAGAGAAAGAAATGTGTGTAAAATGACAGCAAATCAAATCCAGCCATGCATCAAAGAGGTTCAGCATCACAGCTAACTGACCCCAAAGGTGCAGGGTGGCCGTAAGTCACTCAGTGGTTTTCTATAATAGTAGTATGATTGCTGCTACGGGTCCGTTTTTCACTGTGTTAATAGAGCACAATATAAAAATATGTAACTTTCTCAGTCCATGCCAAATTTATTCAAGAAAATCAAACACCCTATTTGTTACAGATTGAACTGTGTCCCTCAAAAATATATTTTGTCA
>NW_006922854.1:0-569 GCF_000298275.1 Orycteropus afer afer | reverse complement strand
CTAGTGTAAATGTTTACTTCATATGCCTGCCTTTTGTTTGGCTGGAAGCCACAGGAGTGGGTTCAGTTGCAGACCTGAAGGGTGTAAACCTTTTCTTAACTTTTTACAGTAGTGGGCTCGTACAATATTTTCCTTTTGTGATTGACTAATTTCACTCAGCGAAAGGTCCTCTAAGTTCATCCATGTTATGTGGAATTTCACAGATGCACTGGTACTCTATAACATTGCGTGGTATTCTATCGTGTGTGTGTACCTGAGGCTGTTGACCCATTCATCGGTTGATGGACAGTTATGTTGTCACTCTCAAGCTGTTGAGACCCCAGTTGCTACTCACCAAAGTAGGATGTAGAACATTGTCTTTGTGGACTGTGTTATGCCAACTGATCTAGATTTCCCCCAAGACTGTGGTCCTAATCCCCCAACCTAGTTACTCATTCCCTCAGGGTTTGGTTAAGAAAATTGCGTAACTTTTCCCTGTGTGTGCTCTTCTGTGTGGTTTAAGCAATTGTGATGAGAGTTGTTCCCATAATGTATATGTTGTGAGCAGCCAATCGGATGAAAGGGAGTTT
>NW_006922853.1:177709-178949 GCF_000298275.1 Orycteropus afer afer | reverse complement strand
AGCTAATAAAAATGAAAGAAAAGAGAAACAGGCGATTTGAGCTGGAGAGGGGACCTGTGTTCATTTACTAGTGGATACTCAAAATGCAAGGATGTTTGCATACACAGATTTTCATAGTCTGTTAATGCCACATAAGCTTTACTAGCGTTTAGTTTCCTTTTTTTTTTTTTTTTTTTTTTAATTCTTCTCAAGTTTTTTCTGTGTTTCTATGATTTTGTCTTGATTTGGTCTATGGTTTCCTCAAACTTTCTCTCAATCTGTTGAATCTAATTTCTTTAAATTCCTTACAAGATAGTTCCAATAGCATTTCTTCCTTTGTAAGATTTTTTTTTCCCTCTAATTTGAAATTTTGTTTTGTTTCTGAGGTACTAGTGTTTGTTGATTGTGTGTTGTTTTGCTTCACCCTGTTTTTTTTTTTTTTTTTTTTTTTGTAATTTATCCAGGCAACAAGGCAGGCAGCAAGGTAGGCATGTTACCCAGGACACTAGTTTGGCACATTGCAGCACTCACTACTTTTCTCCTGTTGGATGCAGTAGCAGGTAGGAGTGAGGGCATGAGTCTCTTAATACTGATCTTGCAGAGCAGCTGATAAGAGGTTGGATGTGTGTTGGCCACTGTCTGTTGTCAATCCAGTGGTCCTGGAGCAGGTGATAGCACTTGCTCAGTGGATGGTGTAGCAGGTGGTGTGTGTGTTTGGGTAGGTGTGCTGGCTCCCAACTACTGGGGAAAGACATAAAGAAATTAAAAAAAAAAAAAAGAAAAAAAAGAAAAGAAATGGAGAGAATAATTAAAGGAAAAGAAAAAAGGAAGGTTGGGAGGAAGAAGAGAGACCTAAGAAGAAAGAAAAAGAGAAAAAAGGAAAAGGAAAAGGTAAAGAACAAAAACAAACAAACAAAATAAACAAATATAGCACAGACCTGGTTCAAGTGTTAGCTGTAAACATGACAGTAATAGAAATGTGGAATTACCTCTATACCTCCATGGGAGTGTACATTGACAAATACAGAAGGTCATTGTTTACACTGCTGAACATAGAGATGGTGGTAGGTAAGGTACTCACTTAGCTGGGTCAGAAAAAGAAGGAAAAAAAAAAAAGAGCACATAAAAGGAAAAATATAAGTGAGGAGAAGGAAAGAGATGAAAAGAAAGGGGGGAAAAGAGAGAAAATAAACTGGTGCAAGTGTTAGCCACCATACACAGCTGCAGTGGGAAGGTCAGCTTCACTCTGGGCGTGCCATCC
>NW_006922853.1:174831-177399 GCF_000298275.1 Orycteropus afer afer | reverse complement strand
GGTAAAGGAAGATGAATTAAGCATAGAGATAAAGAAAAAGAGAGAAAAAAAAAATGATGTGTCACTTTTGACCAACCATAGTGTGGGGTTGGAGAGCAGAGCATCATGATGGATGGCCACTTTGGACGTCGGAAAGTTGTGCAAAGTAAAGGGGAAGTTATACCTCTATGTACGACTGATCACTGTGGGTGCTGGTGCAAGTCCTAGGAATGTGAAACAAATTATCTTGTTCCTGCTTCTACCAGAACACTGCTTGCAATAATTCAAGATGGCCACTCTGTGCCAGTTGGCAGTTTACTGCTCCTTGTCAATGTATTCATTCATTCTCTTCCTTTCATCTGTTATAATAATAATTTACTTTGTCCTCTTATGCAACTCTTTGAACTCTTCTGTTCAATTCTTTTTTCATCATTTATTCCATTCACTTTAGCTACTCTCCATGCAAGAGCATATTTCAGAGTCTCTTTTAACTGCCATTTTGGTCTTAATCTTTCTTATCTTTTTAATGATCTAATAACCTTTTTCTTTCTTCATATATAATATTCTGCTGCAGAGGGTTTGACTATTGTTTTACCTAGTCCACCATCTTGTACCCTCTTATCTCCCTTACTTTTAATTATAATTCTTAATAAGAATGCTTATTCTCCATTTAAAAAGCTGTTAGAATTATTTTCACTAATAATACAAAGTGTTGCATTGTATTAATATTGCATTATTCCAGACTGCTCCAACCCCAATCATACTTTGGTATGGATGCTGGGTAATTTATTAAGATGGTTTTGCTATCTTAAAAAGATCAAATACTTAATATTTGTTTTATCAAAATAAAGTTACAGAAAATAGTTACCCAAATACTTCTTCAGATTTGCACATAACTTTTGATTGTGTTTCAAGAATATTTGCCAAATTATTATTCATAAAAATGTTCATAGATTGAATTGTGTCCCTCAAAATATGTGTCAACTTGGTTAGGCCATCTTTCCAGTATTGTGTAATTGTCTTCCATTTTAGGATCCATTTTGTGATATATTTTAAATCCTAATCTCTATATGTTGCTGGGGCAGGATTTGTGTGAGATGGATTTTGAGTCAAAGCCTTAGAGAAGGACACGATTCAAGTCATGCTTTTACTTAAGTCCTTCCCTTATTCAAGTCAGGACTGTCACTCAAGTCACATCCTTGTTTGAATCATACCTTTTATCTTATAAGAAATGAAATGAGAGAAAAACTAGCAGAAGGGAGAGGGATCTCATTACTACCAAGTAAGAAGAGCTTGGAGTGGAGCACACCCTTTTCAGCTCATCTTTGGAGACCGAGGAGAAGATTGATGCTGAGATTCATAGAGATCTGCAAAGAATGCTGGGCTCACTGATGTTGAAAGGAAACAAGGACTTTTTCCACAAAGCTGACAGTGAGAGAAAAGCTTCTCCTAAATTTAGCACCCTGAGCTCAGACTTCTAGCCACCTAAACTGTGAAAGAACAAATTTATGTTTGTTAAAGCCATTCACTTGTGGTATTTCTGTTATAGCAGCAATAGATAACTAAGACAGCAGTAAAAAATAGAAGCAAGAATACGGTCTTTTAAATTAAGATTAGAATAATAGGAGATGATTTAGTAGATAAGACAATTAGTCAAGTAATATCCATAAAATTTAAAAGGATCACCTAACTGAAACTAGTGAACCCAGGGGAGACTTTCTACTAGAAAATGATGCATATCTGCAGTAGGAAAAGACCATTTCAGTCTGATAGAATATGTGTGATGTTTCATAGCAAGGAAAGACATGCATTGAGAAAGCTCAGTGTATCTACAGGTCATAAAGCCCTTTAGTCTTGGTAGGCTAATTGTACTATCAATGGGCAGCATAGAGAAAACTCACCATTATCTCAAATGGTGCAGTAAGGATTATCATAAACCCAATTTCAATCTGGATGTAGTCTAGCTTCATCTCCCTATATCTTCAATATTAGTCACTAGTCACTTTCATGTCACTTCCTTTCTCACCTTAACCACCCAGAATTAGATAAAACCTCATCCCTGGCCACCCTGAGCCAGGCCAAAACATCCCTGGCTACATAGGGCAAGGACATTGGGTTCTAGCTCAGAAAATCTACACAACTCCCAGAATTTTAGAATAGCCAGCCTCTTTGTCTGGGCACCTGGGCTGGGTCACAAGCTAGAAACCCTCTGTCTTTCTTCAGTTGCTCATGCAAACTTTTCCTGACGACTACTCATCCCACAGTTGGATTTTTACAAGTTAGAATTCTACTTTCTACTGCAGCTCTCTGAATTAGTACCACTAAACTAAGCTATTGTCTCATTCCCCTTTTATGAGTTTGTTAATTATCTATAATGGCTCACAGAATTCATGAACAATTAATGTAGAACTATGTGTGAGAGTTGCAAAGTGGAGATACTTGACTGGTGTCTGAATGATGTGCCCAGTTCTGAGCCCTAACTCCATTTTAATTTTTGTTTATTTCCCTTCCAACAATCAAAACCTTAGACAGATTTAAGTTATGTGCTTAGGCACTATGCCACCAGAGCTCCTGCAACTATATATATAT
>NW_006922853.1:160521-173981 GCF_000298275.1 Orycteropus afer afer | reverse complement strand
GTGATAATGAAAGTACAGTTTGAGACAAATTTCTATCTAGTACATACAAGGAAAATAGTTGCCCTTTACGGCAAAATTGTCAGGCTATTCCAAGAAATTATACACATTATTCCATTTAATCTTAACATTAACACAATTATTATCACCATGCTACAAATAAAGAAACTAAGATATCTAGAATTTGAGTATTTTCATGAAGTCACACATTTCACAAGTCACAGAGTTACTAGAATACATATCCCACTTCCATCGAGTCAATTCCAACTCACAGTGACTCCCATTGGTTTTGCAAGGCTATAAAGTAGGTTGTCTCATCTTCCCATTCATGGAGTGAGTGGTAGATTTGAACCACAAACTTGCTGGTTAGCAGTCAAATACCTTACATGATGCGCCACTGAGCTACTTTTAGACTACACATATAAAATGATAATAACAATGCTTATTAGTTATGATATTAATAATGAAACCCCAAATATTGAAATCATGAAACAAAACTATGACAACAACATTTTGCTATCTGAATATGTGAAAAATACTTTTTAGAGATTATCAAAGAACTTTGCAGTGATTGATTTGTGTAGACAGGACTAAGAGAATGCATTCAAATATACATTAATTGCTTCTCTTTTAAATACTTGGAATTTATACTCACGTTGATGTAAATGAAAAAATATTTTGACATATTTCACCAATACGAAACTAAGAATGTTATAATTTATTCTTTTAGACAAATATCCTGAGTGCATATGGAACTCCAAGGACTGAGAGACTTAAATGTACAGATATCTGAATGATTGATAATAAATATTTTATCACATATTTAAGGAAACAATTATATTTTCAAAATAGGGATTTTTTATAATATAAAAATCTCAGGAAATAATAGAAAATAATCTGTAGAGAACCCTGCACCTAACCTGTCAAATCTTTGTGAGATAATTTCAAGATGACATGCAAAGAAAGCATGTTTCACCCAAGATCTTTGCTTGTCAAGAATAAATCATAGCATAAAAGATATCTATGCAAAGATAAATGCTTAATAAAAGACAATTGTTATTTCCAGATGTGTCCCAAAGAAATATGTGAATTTCAAGGTTAATTCAATAATTTTTAAAATGTTAAAGGTACAACATTGACTATGCAACTTTATTTAGGTAGTACAAATAAAATAAAATCTTCAATTAATACATAAAAATATCAATATATTAACTAATGTGGAAAGTTTCTGACTTTTATAACTGTGGAATTGTTTTTGATACATAGTGGATGAATGTATCAATAAACTAAGTAAATATTTGCTGAATTAACTAATCAATGAAAGAATAATTTTATTTTAAATATGTATCATTGATCATATGAATCTCACATTCCTACCTACATTTACATTTAGATTTATTTTTTTTTTAATCTCTAGATCTAGGAACATTAGTTTATAACATTCTTTTATTTTCTTATGCTAACAAATAATTTTGCAATTGCTTTACAGATTCATCTTTAAAGCTTATCAATAACTAGTTTAAATTTCCCCATAGTATAGTATTATCTCATTAAGAAACCTGACTCATTGCGGAAAAAACCTTATGGTTGAAAGGGTGGCCATAATAAATTATTCTATGACTCACCCTTCTTCCCTGTTTTACTCTTATGTCTCTCACTTCTGCTCTCTAACATTACATTTCCATATACACTGCTCATATATATGTATTTGCCTTTAGCTTTGCTTCATAGAAAACCCAGATTAAGGCACCTTACAAAATATCCCTTTGAAACTGATACTCATAAGAATTCAGCCATTTTCAATGACCATGGAATTGAACATCACTGTGATAAGGACTTGTCCCCCCACTCTCAAGAGTAAGGCTTTAAGAGTGATGATCCATGTTAAAGTCAAGTTTGTGAACTCCAAAGTGCTTAGTGTAAAGCTGTATTAAAAAATAAATTAAAAAAGTTGATTTGATTGTGTCTACAGAGGCCCCTTGTGTTAGAATAGAACTGTGCTCCACAGGATTCTCAATGCCTGATTTTTAAAAAATAGATTGCCAGCCTTTTCTTCTGAGGATCCCCCTAACATATTACAAAATATATAGTGAGCTGTACACTCAATAAATGCTTGGCAAATTAATCTTCTCTATCAAATACATAGGTTAATATATATATATATATGTGTGTGTGTGTGTGTGTATATAATTTTATGTATATATACAGTTATATATATATTACTGTATGCATAATGTAAAATATATATTACTGTCTATATAAATATATATGTATTATATGATTATTATATTATATTATATTAAGGTTTGTTGTTTTTTTTTTTAACAGTAATGTTATGTATATATAGGAACTCTGGTAGCATAGTAGCTAAGGCACTTGACTGCTAACCAGAAGGCTGACAGTTCAAACTCGATAGCCACTCCTCGGAAGGAAGGTTGGGCAATCTACTTCCGTAGTGATACCACCTAGGCAACCCAAGGAGGGGTGGCTATGAGTAGAGTCCAACTCAACGGCACGTAACAACAATAAATATATATATAGATGTATAAAGGAGCTCTGGTAGCATTGTGCCTAAGGCACTTGACTGCTCACCAGAAGTCTGGCAGTTCAAACCCACCAGCCACTGCTCGGAAGGAAGGTTGGGCAATCCTACTTCCGTAGTGGTACTGCCTTGGAAACCCAAGGAGGGGTCGCTATGAGTCGTGGCCGACTCGACAGCAAGCAACAACAACACAACAACTATATATATATGTTCTGGTTACCTAGTGCCACTCTGACAAGAATATACCACAAATGGGATGGCCTTAACAAACAGGAGTTTATTCTCTTATAGTTTGGAGGGTTTAAGTCCAAGTTCAAAAGGTCAGGCTCTGGGGGTTATGTGAAAGCCCATCAGTCTTAGGCTTCAGCTCTGCCTCTTGCTCCCGGCCCACTGAAGCTAGAGGCATCTCTTCACTCAGGCAGCTACTGGCTGCTGAGGCTAACAAGCCCAAGGTCAACAAATAAAATGGCACAGTCTCGATGTTACCAAACCACATGGCAGGCCATTAAATTAAGTCTATTGTAAGGGCCAAGGTGGGCAGAGCATGGCAGGCTGGTAAACAATGACATGGCTTCATGCAGGGTCCTAACATGTCATAAACTAGAGACTATTCCCAAAGCTGTTTCTTATATACGGGAAGCGGACCACATCTCAAAGCAGCTTCTCAGCTGCTCCAGTACATTCTACCATGGAGTTAATTACCAGTCACTATGGGGAATAATTACCTTCAGTTGCCCAGTCAATCAACCAGGCCCAGCCAAGTTGACACACAAACATAACTACCACAATTCCACCCCTTGTCAGCTTGGCTCCTGTACATATCTCTTCATTGGGTGACACAAAGGTATCCAGCTTTCTCCTCTGTTGGCTGGTAAGTCTGTGGCTCCCTCATGCTGATTTTCTTAGCTCTTCTCTTGCTGTCTCTCATGCTTGTCTCTTGACTATGCTACTGTCGTTTCTCATGCTAGTCTTTTGGCTCTGGTCCTACCATCTCTTATGCCATATGCCAGGGTCTCTCTGCTAGGGCCTATTGTCAAGGAAGCACTCCATTCCTCTTTCCACATTTTAGGTATCTGTCAGAGCAGCACCCCACTCTCTCAGTATCAAAAATGCATTAAGCTGGGTTCTGTAAAGAAGCAAAACCAGTAAAGTTTATATATACGTATAGAGAAAGAAAAAATTATCTTAGGAAAATGGCTCACACACTTAAAGAAGCTGGCAAATCTCAAGTTCATGGATCAAACATCAAGCTGGAGTCTTATCCCGATTCACTCAGCCACAAGGGCTGATGAGCTCAAGGTTGTCAGGCAGTATACCAGCTGTTGACTCCAACACATCCAAGATTTGCAGGCTGAATGGTGGATTGTTTGCTCACAGACACTTGTAGGCAGCACAACAGGATCCTGATCCACAGAAGAGTATCTCTTTTCCCAGGGTGTTCATAAATATATTGAAAGCAGGCCACACCCCTAGGAAAACTCCGTTTCAACAGATTGATTGCTCAAAATGTATACATCCAATCCCATCATGGGAATAACCCACATCACAATTGCTTAAACAACATGTAATTGTGGTCCAGCCAAGTTGACACACAACTCCAAGTATCAAAAAAAAAAAATATATATATATATATATATATATATATATATAAATATAAATATACAACATTATTGTTAAAATACTATCTTAATATAAATTAAGCAATGCAATTGATAGGATTAATTTGCTAAAAATTTATTGAGTGTGTTCAGCTCATTATTTATGATGTGATATGTTAGAGGAGCATCTGAAGAAATGGCTAGAAATCTACTTTTTAAAAATCAGCCATTACTCTTGCTCTGGTCTTATGTTAGGTTCATTATCATCTCACCCCTGGACTTGAGAGAGAAGCAGTTCTTCTGACCCATCAATTTGGGTTCACCATTCCCTGCAACCACACAAGGGAGGAGAATCCTCCAAATTTACCCACAGAGTTGGGACTTTCCAGCTTCCCAGCCTCCACCACTAGGAGGCAGGAATTCTTTCCACACTACCCAGCAAGACTTGCACCTCCTGTCACCCAACCCACAGGGCAAGTGCCACCAATTACTCCTGCACACTCTCCCTGCTTACCTGAATACTTTGTTTTATCAAAACAAAATACAGCTAAAAACCTAGGGAAACACACCAATATACAATCATCAATTAAATACAAATACAATACCACCACCATGTCTCAGAAAAAAAAAACAGACTACCTTAGTTCACACAAAGAAAGATGATAGTATAGCTCAAATAAGTGACAAAAATGCAGAGCCTGGAAACCTTCCTGAGAAATAAATGGTATTGGAACTACCTGATAAGGAATTAAAAGAATTATATTTAGGTCTCTTCAACAGATTGAGAGAGCAATCAAGGAAAGTGCAGACAAAATCAAAGAACATACAGACAAGGCTCTAGGAGAATTGAGGACAACAATACAAAAAAAATTGACAAAATAAAAGAAAAATTAGAAACCAAACAAAAACAGCAAATAGAAATTCAGAAGATTAATACTAAAATTTCAAAAATAGATAATATTTTAGAAGGAAAAACAAATAACATTGAATTAGTAGAAGACAGAATTAGTGAAATTGAAGACAAATCTCTTAATGCTAATCTGGTAGTGGATCAGAAAAAAGAGTGAAGAAAGCCTAAGAATTATGTGAACCATCAAGATGAATAACTTATATGTAATTGTAATTCCAGAACAAGAAGAACCGAAAGAAAAAAAAAAAAAAAATCACAGAGAAAATTGTAGATTTTTAGGAAGAAAACTTCCTTAAGATCATGAAAGACAAGAAGATATACATTTAAGAAGCTCAATGAACCCTAAACAGGATAGGTCCCAAAAGAAAAGCATCAAGGCATCTCACAATCAAGTTTTCCAAAACTCAAGACAGAAAGAATCCTGAAAGCAGCTAAGAGAATAATGAAAAGTTATCTACAAAACTCAACCCGTAAGCCCTGATTGCTCAGCCAAAACCACGTAGGCAAGAAGGCAATGGAATGATATACATAAAACCTTGAAATTAAAAAAAAAAAGCTAACTAAGAATTACATATCCAGCAAAATTGTTCTTCAGATGCAATGGCAAAATTAGGACCATTCTAGATAAACAGAATTTAAGGGAACTTTTAATAAAAAAAAAAAAAAAAAGACTAACCTTCATGTATTGATTTGGGTGAAGGGAAAGACAATGTTCCAAAAGCAGGTGACCAGTACAAAATCATTAAAGAAAAGGAAACTATGGAGACTTGCAGAAAAGGTACAGACAACAAAGCTAAGTATTATTACATACAAAATACTGCATCATTAGCAATAGCAAATATTAATCTACAGATGGATAGATAGGTATGTAGGCAAGATGATTGGTATGGGAAGGCAAACATGAGTATACATACAACGATATACAAGTTTGGCAGATGTTATTTCTATGTATGTATTTGTATGTGCTATCTATGTATGTATTTGTATGTGCTATAAAAATGTCCATGTATATAATAGAGTGAACGGGAGGCATATGATAACTTCTTAGCCACAACCAAACACCTTGAGGGAGTAAGTTGTTGGGACTGTGGGCTTGCAATCATGGTTGTGGGGGACATCAAGCTCAATTGGTATAACTTAGTACACAAAAACATTGTTATGTGTCCTACTTTGGTGAGTAGTGACTGGGATCTTAAAAGCTTATGAGAGGCCATAATACAACTATTGGTCTCTCCTTCTCCAGATCAAATAAGAGTGAATAAGAGCAAAAATATATAGGAACAATTAGTCCAAGACTAGAGGACCATGGGAAACCCAGGCCACACAACCCTAAGACCAGAAGAACTACATGGTGCCCCGCTACCACTGTCAACCACTCTGAAAGTAATCAAAATTTGAGGTCTTGGATAAAGCAGAGGAAAAATGTGGAACAAACCTCAAAATCATGAAAAAGACTAGCCTTACTGGTCTGATAGAGACTGTTGAAACTCTTGAGACTAGGCCCCTAGTCACTCTTCAGGCTTAAACTCACTCTCCTGTCTTAACCATCAGCCAAACAATAGACAGGACTACATGGTGAGCAATTATACCAGGGAGGTGCAATCTTTAGAACAATGAATTTTGGGAGATCAGAAGGGTAGCAATTGCGCTGGGAGAAATGGAGAAGGCAAGAATACACAGGAAAAGGTAACCATAGGAAGGATGTGGGGAGAGAGTTGTTACATTGTTGGTACTGTAATCAATGGCATGAAACAAAACGTGTATGATTGTTGACTGGAAAACCGGTTGCTCTGTAAACCTTTGTCCAAATCATACTAAAAAGTTTCTAAAACATCAAAAAAAAAAAATCAGCCATTGAAAACCCTGTGGAGCGCAGGCTCTGGTGGCATAGTGCCTAAGGCATTTGACTGCTAACCAGAAGGCTGGCAGTTTAAACCCACCAGCCACTCCTTAGAAGGAAGACTGAGCAATCTATTTCTGTAGAGGATGGGTCACTATGAGTTGAATCAATCAACAGCAGTGAGTTTTTTTTTTTTTTTTTTTTGGTTTTATATATATATACAATCTTTAATAATACAATACATAAAATTAATTAGGAATTCCTTTAAGGAAAAAGAATATGTAAATGCTATTATTTTTTGCCATGTGTGCATTCATCTATTACTTTATTTATGAAAAGTACATATACAATATGAATTTAGAAAAAGTGTTCTATTAGAAGAGTATTTTCTATTTGATAATCACATATAAATGTTACAGGGAAGCAGAAAGATGTAATTATTTGTTTTAAACATTTAGCATCTTTAGAAATAATAGGATACAAAGCTCTCTAACTAGAATGTACTTTTACATTCTTAAACATTTATGCCTCAAGTGCTTTAAAAAATATGAACAATGTTCTTTCACTTAAACAGCCTGACAATCATATCAAAACAGTAAGAAATAATGTAATGTTTCATCTAGCATAAGGGTAAAATAATATTCTGTTCCTTAATAAAATTCAAGCTATAAATTATTTTTGTTAATTTACTCATGATTAACACTATTTGAAAGTCCACAATTCTCAATTATGTGACATTACATTAAAAAGTTATAGATGATTAAAATGATTTAGACACAACTAAAAGCACTTTACATAATTAACATAAAAAATTTCAGATCATCAATATTAAAATACATTATTTTATATAAATGTATTATTTATCTTACACAGTTTAGAGTTTATAGTTCTTCAGTCTTGTGTACTGACATTAAAAGAAAGAAATGCAATCAATTCAGAACTGATGTTGCCATATTGTAGAAAGGTTTCTAGGTTAATTGCAGTAATTCAAAGTCTATCCTAAACAATTTATTTAATAAAGTCAAGGAGTTATTAATACCAATCACCTGGGGATTAAAAAAAAAAAAACTATAAAACAAAGTATTTTGTTTGAGTGCAAATGCTAATTTACTGTAGATATTGAAGGAAGAGATGGTAAACAGAAATCAATCACCTATCTCTCTGAACTCCCGTATCTAATCCTAGGACAGAAGTTTCTTATAATCAAGGAACTCTCCATCATGAAGAACATGAATGATAATGGGTTTGATTGATGTCATGAGCTACTTTTGATAAATAATTGTCTTTTTTGTTTTGCCTTTTTTAAAAAAAATTACTAAAACTTAATAAAACAAGAATAAAATGAGATCTCAAATTATTGCTTGATTTTGCAATCCGTAGCATAGTTCAGTTTGTCGTACTCTGCTGGTTTGTGTATTGTTTGGATGCTGGAAGCTATACCACCAGTATTTTAAATATAAGCAGGGTGATCCATGGTGGATAGGTTTCAGCAGAACTTCCAGACAAAAACAGACTAAGACAAAAAATGTAACCAGATCCACTTTTGAAAAAACTGGCCACTGAAAACCTTACAAACAGCAGGGAAGTACTGTCTGATACAGTGCTAGAAGATATAAGTTAGAAGGTACTCAAAATATGACTAGGGTAAACTGCCTTCTCAAAATAGAGTTAACCTTAATGATGTACATGGAGTAAAGTTTTAGGATCTTCATTTGCTGAAATGACAGGACTCAAAATGAGAAGAAACAGCTGTAACATTCATTAATAATCAGAATATGGAACATATGCATTATGAATTTAGGAAAATTGGGAGTTGTAAAATGTGAAATGAAACCCATGAAGATAAATACCCTAGGCATTGTTGTTGTTGTTGTTGTTATGTGCCGTCGAGTCAAACCCGACTCATAGCGACCCCTCCTTGGGTTTCCGAGGCGTTATCACTATGGAAGTAGGATTGCCCAACCTTCCTTCCGAGGAGTGGCTAGTGGGTTTGAACCGCCAGCCGTCTGGTTAGCAGGCAAGTGTCTTAGCCACTATGCTACCAGAGCTCCTACCCCTATTGACTGGTATCAGCCATTTTGAAACAAGCAATCATATGTTCTACTATGCCAGAAATGACAAAGTAAGGAGGAATGGTACCATATTCATTGCTGAAAAGAACATTTCAAGTTCTATCCTGAAGTACAATGCCACCAGTAATAGGATAATAACTATAAACCAACAATAAAGAGTAGTTATTATTATTAATCTTTATGTACCGACTATGAAAGCCTAAGATGAAGAAATTGCAGATTTTCACAAATATCTGAAATCTAAAATTTACCCAACATGTAAGTAAGATGTACTGATAATTACTGGACTGTGAAAATTGGAAACAAAGAAGAAACATTAGTATTTTAAAAATAGGTCTTGGTGATAGAAATGACACCAGCAACTGCATGATAGAGTTATGCAAGACTAACAACTTATTCCTTGCAAATACATGTTTTTAAAACAATGTGAGTAGCAACTACGCACATGAGCCTCATGAGATGGAATCAAAACTAAGAAACCAAACTCATCACCATCGAGTCAGATCCAACTCATAGCGATCCCTCCTTGGGTTTCCATGGCTGTATCTCTATGGAAGTCGATTGCCCAATCTTCCTTTGAGGAGTGGCTGGTGGGTTTGAATCACTAGCCTTCTGGTTAGAAGTCAAATGCCGTAGGCATTATGCAACTGGAGCTCCCATTAACTGTTTATATGCAAGTTTAAGTTGAAGCTGAAGACAATGAAAACAAGTACATGAGAGCCAAACAATGACCTTCAGCTTACCCCCACCTGAATTTAGAAACTATCTGAGGTACAGATTTCATGTACTGAATGCCAGTGAACAGATACCAGAATTGTGAGATGGTATCAGGACAATAAATGTGAAGAAACCAAAAGGTCATTAAAAAGACAAGAAAGGAGTAGACTAAAATGCCTGTAAGAAGACAGTTTGAAACATGCTTTTGTGTGGAGAGTTGGTAAAGTGAACGGAATATTTGATGAAGAAGAAAAGTTGAACAGAATATTTCAAAGGGTTGTTTAATAAGATAAAGTAAATTATTATAATGAAATGTACAAAGACTTGCATTTGGAAAATCCAAAATGGAAGAACACATTCAGCATCTCTCAAGCTGACGGAATGAAGAAAATACTCATGCCCCAAGTTGTGATATTGAAGAGTTTTATGGACAGCAGGCATTTGATTGCTAACTAGAAGACTGGTGGTTCAAACCCACGAGCCACTCCTCAGAAGGAAGGTTGGCCAATCTACTTCTGTGGTGATACCATCTTGTAAACACAAGGAGGGGTCACTATGAGTCAGATCTGACTCTAATGCAGTGAGTTTTTTTTTTTTTTTCTTTTTATGGGCAAAACATTGAATTATCCAGGAAGCACAAAAAGAAGATGGAAGGAATATAGTGCTACTATACCAAAAAGAATTGGTTGATGTTCAACCATTTCAAGGAGCAATATATGATAAAGAACCAGTGGTATTGAAGGAAGAAGCCTAAGCTTCACTGAGGGAATTGGCAAAATACACAAGACTTCAGGAATTGACAGAATACCCACTGAGATGTTTAGAAAGATATATGCAGTGAAGACACTCATTCATTTATGCCAATAAATTTGGAACAGCTACATGACCAACTTACTGTAAGAGATATGTATATGTGCCCATTACAAAGAAAGGTGATCCAACAGAATGTGGGAGTTATCAAACAATATCATTAATGTGACATGCAAGTAAAATTTTGCCAAAGATATTTCAGTACAAATTGCCTCAGTACATTGAGAGGAACTGGCAAAAATTCAAGCCAATTTAGAGGAGGATGTGGAACGAGGGATATAATTGCTGATGTTAGATGGATCTTGGCTGAAAGCAAAGAATACCAGAAAGATACTTAACTGTGTGGATCACAACAAATTATGGATAACGTTATGAAAATGGGCATTCCAGAACAGTTGGTTGTGCTCATGAAGAACCTGTACATAGACCAAAAACCAGTTGTTCAAACTGAACCAAATGATACTGTGTGGTTGAAAATCAGGGATGCTGTGCATCAAGGTTTGTGTTTTTCACTATATATATACAATCTGTTTGCTGTGCAAATATTCCAAGAAACTGGGCTATTTGAAAAAGTATGTGGTAGCAGAATTGGAGGAAGTCTAATTAAAAATCTGTGATATATAGATAACACAATCTTGCTTGCTGAAAATGTGGAAAACATGACACACTTACTGATGAAGATCCAATATTATAACCCTTCTGTATAGATTACACCTCAACATAAAGAAAGCAAAAATCCTTAGAACTGGACTGATTAGCAACATCTTGATAAAAGGAGAAATGTTTGAAGTTGTCAAGGATTTCATTTTACTTGGATCCACAATCAATTCCCACAGAAGCAGCAGTCAAGAAACCAAATGACTTGCACTGGGCAAATCTGCTGCAAAAGATCTATTTAAAATGTTTCACAGAGAAAACGTCACTTTGAAGACTAAAATGTGTCTGACCAAGCTGTGGTATTTTCAGTCACCTAATATGCAGGAGAGAGGTGGACAATAAATAAGGAAGACTGCAGAAGAACTGATGCCTTTGAGTTATGGTGTTGGGGAGGAACACTGAATGTACTGTAGACTGCCAGAAGTATGAATACATCTATCTTGGAAGAAATACCCAAAATGTTCTTTAGAAGGGAGAATGGCAATACTATGTCTCAAGTCCTTTGTACATATAACAAGAGAGAATAGTCCCTGGGAGGACATCATGCTTGGTAAATAGAGGGTCAATGAAAAAGAGGAAGACCCTAAATTAGATGGATTAACACAATGGCTGCAAAAATGGACTTGAAAGTATAATGATTGCGAGGATTGTGTAGGATTTGGCACTATGAGTTGAAACTGACACACAGAAATTATCAACACCAGGACTGAATAGTGTGCAAACAAAACAGTATAGAGAGATGACTGTGGAGAAAAAAGTAGTCACTCCCTTTTATAGTTTTCACCATTAGATTTGCATCCTAAAAATATATTCTGGCTACTGAAACTTGCTTGTTTACCACAAAGCAAGTTTTTACAGAAATTTTCAAATGGTCTATTGTGATGTTGACAATCACTAAACTACATAATTAGTAGAAAAATTATTTCACAAAGCAGGACCTTTATTTCTGTTATTTATGGTGTCTATAGAGGCAACAATTTCAGATTCTACAATAATTTTACTTTTTACACAATTATTGTTTTACTACAGCCAGGAATAAATGTAGAGTTTGGAAAAAATTCTGTTATATTTTTATTAGTGATTTCAGCAGTAGTGGTACTATTACAATGTTTTGTGCCAATTAAACTTAAACAATCAATGGAAGACGTGTCTTCTGATCATTACATTGTAAAAAGAGTTACTTTTGTAATTGTCTTTAGAGGTTTACAAATTCTTTACTTTTTGTTTTCTACAAGCTTTCATTTTTGCACTTGACTTAATTGTTGCCATTTAAATTTACCTGGATTTAAAAATATATATTACTGTTAAATTTTGTTCTGTAGCAAATAAATTTGAATAATAGAGAATAAATAAAATTTATAAAACAAGCAAAAATTACAAAATAAAATTCACACTCAAATTTGGATAACACAAAACTTATACTTGAACTCTAGTAAGTAAAATGAAAATGACTTGGAATATGCAATTCTATTCTTTAAAAAAAAAGAAAATGTGATTAGGGAGAAAGTTTTAAGAGCAAAATTTACTTTCCCCACAGAAGCTCACATACACTTTGTCTCATGACATTGACTGAAATTTCCCACAATGCAACAGCTCCCCTACCCCTTCCTCCCCATAGTCACTTCTTCCCTGTGTCCTTCCCTCCCATGTACTCCTGTCCCGCAAGCTGTCTTCCTGTGCATACACAGCCCTTCTATTTTCCCATGACTGATCTCTCCAAGGAGTGTACCTACCTAATGTAAATGTTCAGCTCAGATGCCTGTATTTTGTTTGCCTGGAAGCCACAAAACTGGGTCCAATTCCAGACCCAAAGGGCAGCTAGGGTCAGTGGTTTCATCAGGTTCTATCAGACAAGCAAACCTGGTCAAAATTCCTCCCCCCCCCTTTTTAATGATTTTGAGTTTTGTTCTACATTGTTCTCCCATTCTATCCAGGATCTCCTACACAGATTCCTCTCCAAGTGATTGACAGTGGTAGCTGGCCACCATCTAGTTCTTCTGGTCTCATAGTCATATAGGCTGAGGATCATGTGGTATACCAGTCTCTTAGACTAATTGTTTCCATGAATCTTTGGTGTTCTTCATTATTCTTTGCTCTGGATGAGGAGACACCCATCGTTGCATCTAGATGGCTGCTCGCAAGTTTTTAATATCCCAGTAACTACTTGCCAAAGTAGGATGTGGATCAATGTTCTGTGTAGCATGTTATACCAAGTGAGATTGATGTCCCATGAGGTTATGGTCCCAAGACCACAGGTCCAATTACTCGCTCTCACTGGATAGATGACAGTGGCCAAAAAGTGACTACAACTTTGTCC
>NW_006922853.1:152476-159861 GCF_000298275.1 Orycteropus afer afer | reverse complement strand
GGCTAATACAGTATTAGTCCTTCTGTGATTTACTTATTTCACTCAGCTTAATGTCCTCCAAGTTCATCCACCTTCTGCAGATTCTACATTATTCTTTAGGGTTGCATAGTATTCCATCATGTGTACATACCATACTTTGGTTATCCATTCTTCTCCTGATGGGCACCTTGGTTGTTCCCATCTTTATACTATTGTAAATTGTGATGTGATGAACATGGGTGTGCATATATCTGTTCTTATCCTGCCTCCTAATTCTTTAGGATATATACCTAGAGATGGAATGTCTGGGTCACATGGTATTTCTAATTCCAACTTTTTAAGGAATCACCATACTACTTTCCACAGTGGTTGGATAATTTGATAGTCCCACCAGCAGTGGATGAGAGTCCCAATATCTCCACATCCTCACCAGCATTTATTATTTTCTGTCTTGTTGAACTTTTTCACTAGTGTTGGGACAAGATGGTATCTCATTGTTGATTTGCATCTCTTTAATGGCTAATGATTGTGAACATTTCTTCATATGTTTATTGGCAACCTGAATACCCTATTTGGTGATGTGTCTATGTATGTCTTCTGCCCCTTTTTAAATTGGATTATTTGTCTTTTTGTTGTTGAGGAGATGGAGTTTTCTACAAATTCTAGAGATAAGTCCCTTGTCAGATATGTCATTGATGAATATTTTTCCCAATCATAGGTTCTTTTCTCACTCTTGGAAAAGTCTTTAGAAGCATATAAAAATTTAATTTTCAAATGCTCCTATTTATGTAGTTTATCTTCTGCTGTTTGTGCATTTTGGGTTATGCTTGATAGTCCATTTATGCCATATATTAGGCCCCCTAAATTTGCCCCTAGTTTTTCCTTGAGTAACTTTATAGTTTTAGGTTTCACATTTAAGTATTTAAACCATTTGGAGTTAGCTTTTGTGTATAGTGTGAGGTACAGAACTTGTTTCATTTTTCTGGACATGGATATCTGGTTTTACAGCACCATTTGTTAAAGAGAAAATCTGTTCCCCATTGATTAGGTTACCTAGTGCTGCTCAGACAAAAATATCTACCACAAATAGGATGACTTCAACAAACAGGAGTTTATTGGTACAATTTGGAGGCTTTAAATCCAAATTCATAGTGCCAGGCTCTAGGGGCTGAGTGAAAGCCCCTCAACCTTGGGTTGCAGCTCTGCCTCCTGTTCCTGGCCCATTGCAGCTGGAGGCTTTTCTTTACTCAGTTGCTGGCTGCTGCGGCTCACAAACCCAAGGTTGACAAATAAAAAGGCACAGTCCTGATGTTACCAAACCACATGACAGATCATTAATTCAAGTCTCTTGAAAGTCCCAAGGTCAGCAGAGCATGGCAGGCTGCTGAACAACAACGTGGCTACATGCAGGGTTCAAACATGCCATAGGCCAAAGCTGTTTCTTATAAACAGGAAGCAGACCACATCACAAAGCAGCTATTCAGCTGCTCACAGTAGATTTCATCATGGAGTTAATTACCAGTCTCACCATGGGGAATAACTACATTTAGCTGACCAGCCACTCAACCAGGTCCAGCCAAGTTGATGCACAAACTAAACTACCAGAGTTCTACCCCTTGCCAACTTGGCACCTGTACAGATCTTCAATGGGTGGCATCTGTACAGATCTCCTTCACTGGGTGGGTCTAATCCCCTAGTTCCTGAGTGATGACCTTAGCCTGGTGGGCCGATTCCTCTACCTCTTGGTTATGGTAGCCCTGCCCCCTTTCTTTTGGGCAGCAGCTATATCTCCATCCCACTAGCTGACATGAATGAGCACCCCCACACTCCAGAACCAAGTTGCTGAAGGTCTAACTCTTTGAAACCAAGGGGGCTATGGTGGTTCGACACCCAGAGGCATTGGTCCTATCCTTTGAAGCTGAGGCATCTCTGCTTCCAATTTCCTTGTTCTCTCCACTTCTGCCCATTAATGCTCAAGGCAACCCGCTCCGCTGGAAATCTTCCTGCCACAAAAGCACTTAGTTTTCATGCTCCCTGGGCCGGCCAACCTGCTACTCCATTTTGTGCCAGTCTCTTCTCCCAATTAACGCCTGAAGGCAACCCACTCCACCAGGAAGCTGCCTATCCAATAGCACCCAACTTTCTCTTCTGTAGGCTGGTAAGCCTGCTGCTGTTTAATGCCTGTCTCTTGTTTCTGCTCCTGTTGCCTCTCATGTCATATGCTGGGGTCTCTCTGCCAGGGTCTCAGGTCAAGGATGCACTCCAATTCTGTTTCCACAGTTTGGTATCTGCACCCCACTCTCTCAGTACCATATTCTGTTTTGATTATCTAGTGCCACTCTGACAAGAATATCCACCACAAATAGGATGGCTTCAACAAACAGGAGTTTATTCTTACAATTTGAAGGCTTTAAGTCCAAGGTCAAAGTACCAGGCTCTAGGGGCTGGGTGAAAGCCCCTCAACCTTAGGGTCCAGCTCTGCCTCCTACTGCCGGCCCACTGGAGCTAGAGGCATTTCTTCACTTGGACAGTTGCTGGCTGCTGAGGCTGACAAACCCAAGATTGACAAGTAAAAAGGCACAATTCTGATGTTACCAAACCACACAGCAGACCATTAATTCAAGTCTCTTGATAGTCCCAAGGTCAGCAGAGCATGGCAGGCTGCTGAACAATGACACGGCTACATGCAGGGTTCAAGCATGCCATAGGCTAAAGACCATTCCCAAAGCTGTTTCTCATATATGGGAAGCAGACCACAAACACAAAGCAGCTACTCAGCTGCTTGTGGTAGGTCCCACCATGGAGCTGATTGCCGGTCTCATCATGAGGAATAACAACATTCAGCTGACCAGCCACTCAACCAGGCCCAGCCAAGTTGACATACAAATTTAACTTCCACACCCATTTAATGGATTTCAGCCCTTTGTCAAAGGTCAACTGACCATAGGTCGATGGATCTATTTCTGGGTTCTCAATTCTATTCCATTGGTCTATGTACCTGTCATTATATAAATATCAGACAGTTTTGACTACTGTGACTGTGAAGTAGGTTTTAAGATTTGGGAGTGTGAGACCCCCCTACATTTTTGTTCTTCTTCAACAGTGGTTCGCTTACTCTAGGTCTCTTTCTTTTCCATATATATATATATATATATATATATATATATATTTAATGTTGATGGGATCTGGCTTGGGGATTGCATTGAATGTATAGATTTCTTTGGGGTAGAATTGACATTTTCACAATGTTCAATCTTCCTGTCCATCAACATGGTATGTTCTTCCATTTATGTAGATCTCTTATGTTTCCTTGAAGTAGTCTTTTATAGTTTTCTTTGTTCTGGTCTTTTGTGTCCCTGGTAAGATTTATTCCCTAATATATTATTTTTTTGGTAGCTATTGTCAATGGTATTGTTTTCCTTATTCCTGTTCCAGCAATCTCCTTGCTGGTGTAGAGGAATCCAACTGATTTTTGGATGTTGATCTTGTAACCTGCCACTAGGCTAAATCTCTCAGTTGGTTCCAGTAGATATTTTACAGAGTCTTGGATTTTCTAGGTGTAGGATCATATTATCAGCAAATAGGGATAATTTGACTTCTTCCTTACCAATTTGGATGCTTTGATTTCCCTTTCTTGCCTTATTGCCCTGGCTAGGACTTGTAATACAGTGTTGAATAGAAGTGGTGATAGAGGGCATCCTTGTCTGGTTTCTGTTTGCAAGGAGAATGATCTCAGTCTCTCTCCATTGAGAATAATGTTGACTGTTGGTTTTGCATAGATGCCCTTTATTATGTTGTGGAATGTCCCTTCTATTCTTATTTTGCTGAGATTTTATCAGGAATGGGTGTTGGATATTATCCAATGCCTTTTCTGCATCATTTGATATGATCATGTGGTTCTTTTCCTTTGTTTTATTTATGTGGTGGATGATTTTGATTGTTTTTCTGATATTGAACCATCCTTGCATACCTGATAATAACCCCACTTGGTCATAACAAATTATTACTATTATTATAATTATTATTATTTTTGATATGCTGTTGGAGTCTATTGGCTAGGATTTTGTTGAAGATTTTTGCATCTGTATTCATGAGGGATATTAGTCTGTAGTTTTCCTTCTGAGTGATGCCTTTGCCTAGTTTTGGTATCGAGGTTATGTTTGCTCCATAAAATGAATTTGGGAGAATTGCATCCTTTTCTATATTATGTAATAGTTTGAGTAGGATTGGTGTCAGTTCTGCTCTGAATGTTTGGTCGAATTTTCCAGTGAAACTGTCTGAGCCAGAATTTTTTTTTTTTTTTTTATGACCTGTTCAATTTCTTCTTTTATTACAGATCTCTTCAACTTTCCCACCTCATTCCGTGATAGTTTAGATAAGTAGTGTGTTTCTAGAAATCTGTCCATTCCTTCTAGATTTTCAAGTTTGTTGGAGTGCAGTTCTTCATAGTATCCTGATATTATCATTTGTATTTCAGTTGGTTCTGTTGTGATGTCACCCATTTTGTTTCTTATTCATGTTATTTGTATTCTCTTCCTCTTTTCCTGTTAGGAGGTCTGGTAGCATAGTGCCCAAAGCATATGACTGCTAACCAGAAGGTTGGTGGTTCAAACCCACCAGTCACTCCTTGGAAAGAAGATGGGTCAATCTACTTCCATAGTGATATTTCCTCAGAAATCCAAGGAAGGGTCACTATCAGTCAAATCTGACTCGACGACAGTGAGTTTGGATTTTTGTTTGTTTGTTTTCTTTGTTAAATTTAATAGTGGTTTGTCAATTTTATTAATCTTTTCTAAAAACCAACTTCTAGTCTTGCTGATTTTTTCTGTTGTCTTTCTACTTTCTGGTTCATTGATTTCTGCTTGAATCTTCATGATTTCCTTTCTTCTGGTGACTCTAGGCTTTTCTTGCTGTTCTTTTTCTAATTGTTGGATATGTTGGTTTAAAGTGTTGCTTTTGCCTCTGTCTTCTTTTTTTGATATGTATATTTACTGCTATAAATTGGCCTCTGATCACTGCTTTTGTTGTGTCCCAAAGATTTTGATATGTTGTGTTTTCATTCTCATTTGATTCAAGGAATTTTTTTTTATTTCTTTTTTCATTTCTTCAGTTACTCGGTTTTTTTTTTTTTTTGAGGAGGATGTTGTTCAGTTTCCATGTGTTTGCTCTTTTTCTGTTGATCTTCCTATTGCTGATTTCTAATTTTATAACATTATGATCTGAGAAGATGCTTTACAGTATTTCAATGTTTTTAAATTTATTAAAGCTTACTTTATGGGCCAACATATGGTCTATCATGGACAATGTTCCATGTGCACTAGTAAAGAATGTATATTGTTGCTGTTATTGGGTGAAGTGCTCTGTAGATGCCTATAAGTTCAAGTTGGTGGATTGTATCATTCAGTTTTTCTGCATCTTTGTTATGTTTCTTTCCAGTTATTCTATCTTTCAATGAAAGTGGTGTATTAAAGTCTCCTACTGTGACTGTGGAATCATCTATTTGCCTTTTCCATTCAAGCCTTATAGCAACATAGAAGCCACAACAGTATGACAAACTGACAGACAAGTTTGTCTCCCTTAGCTGTTCAAAACCTCTCCACCCTCCCCTTACTCAGATCCCTAGCTGCTGTTCTTCTCAGTTGTCCCCTTTGGCTTCACTATCCCCTGCTTTCCTGCCTGGTGGGGGTGGGGTCTGGGTCCCTCCCCTTATGTGGATCCTTGGCTTCCTTTCTACTCTGTCTTCCCCTCTGCCTTCACTTTCCTGCTAAAATTCCACAGCTCAGCCCATCTCTCTCTTTGCTGCTTTCTCTTTTATTCACCAGCCACCACTGCAGTCCCCTATGCATCCCTGGCTAGCAGGGTTGATTTTTAGATTAATTCCTAGGTCATAACACCACTTGGCAATATCCCAGCTGTCAGTGCCTTCAGGATCACTGACAGACTGTGATTTTTGTATGTCTCTTTTTTTAAGAGTTGTCATGCAGGTTCTTCCCAGTAGTTGGAGTTTAGTCGATTTCTGTAGCCTTCCTTTCAAAGCTCAGGGCTCCAAGATTATCTTCTGCATCGGTGCTAATTGGTTTCCTTTTCCTTTGTTGAAGAGGACCTGTGTATTTTGTCTATTTGACCATATTACCAGAATTCCCTAAATGCAATTTTATTCTTGAGATTTGAAATAATCAAAAGAATGTTTACTTACAAGGCAGTCATAAATAATGCCATGCCTTTGTTTTGTGATGTTTGTTAGTGGGCTCTTCACAGATCTCTATGAATGTATTTAGTCTTGAAATAATCCTTAAAAACTTGCACACTCACTTTCTGTCTTTTGTTGCTGTATCTTCACACTTCACTGGAATTTTGCTGATACATATTAAAGGCAAGAAAAATCACAAAGAACATGATACAAATGAAAGGGCATTTTCAATTTATTTTCAATTTAAATATGCATTGTGGTTCATTTTGCGTAGGACCAGATATGGCACTCACCATGTGTTTATAGTGCCACTGGTGCCTTCTGATGTAGTTGATGAGAGGGAATTGAATGTGAGGTTATGTCTAATCAGTCCAAAATAAAAAGAAAAATATTATTGTGATTATATATAAATTTTATAAAATGGTATCAATTCCTTTTAATGTCCTGCCAAGTCCCTTCTACTTCTGGGCTTGTTTTTCTTTGTGTCCTATCAGCTTGGCATCTATGATTCTTCCCTTTGGACAACTGATGATCCAGTTCTGTTGATGCCCTAAACATATACTTACCTTGCTTATTGAGTAAACTGTCCCTGATTGTTTGAATTGATTGTTTCCACTATTGTGTCAATCCATCGCATTGATGGATTTCCTTATTTTCACTGATCTTCTACTTTACTAAACTAGGAAACTTTTTCTAAAAATTAGTTTTGCTGATGATATGTCCAATGTAGATAAATGATAAAAACATGTAAAATAACAAATAGAAATTTAATAACTGAATGGGCAGTGGTACCTGAAGAAAGTTGAATGACAATATTCAGAGAAGTGCATAAAAGAATCCATATATTACAAGGAAATCAAGTGACATGGTGGATAAAGCACTTGGCTTCTAACCAGAAGATGAGTGGATCAAACCCCCCAGTTACTCTATGGAAGAAAGAGTAGAGAGACTGTATATGAGAATTGGCAATTGAGTAGAAGGTAAATCCTGGGTCTATTGAGAAAAGACAGTGCTAAAAGACATATTAATAAGAAAATAAAACTTTGACCAATCATTTCTTAAGAAAACAAAATCATACAAACACCAAATTTATCATGCATAGTAGATATTTTTTGTTAAAGGAAAGATACATTAAAGAAAGTCAGGGTCAACAAGTCAATTTTCTTTTGGGCAAATTTAGAATAAATCTACAGTTGGGATCTAGATCATGAAAACA
>NW_006922853.1:143764-148016 GCF_000298275.1 Orycteropus afer afer | reverse complement strand
TACTCTGTGCTACGCCCATGCTTACTTTGCTCCCGGAGACGCAGTCCCTCTCGGGAGGGTAACAAGGGAAAGTGTTCAGTGCAGATCAGTGAGTAAGCACCAGCCCGCCCGTGCTTACCTTGCTCCCAGAGATGAGGTCCCTCTCGGGAGGGTAACAAGGAAAAGCAGACTATAAGGCCTGTTTTCTGAAGCACTTGTAGGTGGTCTTGAACTGTCAATTTTTTCGCTAGTAGTGGAGGACTTAACTGATTTTGCCACCCAGGGACTCTTGGGTCTATTCATATCCACCTCATTTTATAAATGAATAAATTGAGACTTAAAGAAATTTACTGGCCTCCGGCAAAATAGTCAATAAGCAGTAAATTGAGGGAAAGAAATTATCCATTCTTTATCTCCAGATTTCAAGGTTTTTAACTACTGAAGTATTTCAGTGCTACTATACAGAGCAATGGTTAAGTACTTGGCTGCTAACCTAAAGGTTAGTGGTTGAAAAACACCCTTCAGCTTTGTGACAGAAAGATCTGGCCATCTGCTACTATAAAAAATTACAACCCATAAAACCCTATGAGACAGTTCTAGTCTGACACATGAACTCTCTATGAGTAAAAAAAAAAGAGTTTGATGACACCTATAATCAATGACAAAATACACGTCATTAGCTCTTGGTTTTCAACGTCCTCAAAGCCATCAGTTTAATTACTTCCTCCAAAACCTCCTGATAAGGTCAATATATGTTAATTGAATGAAACTGAATTCAATGATAAAGTGTAAGTTCTAAGATTTTTAAAAGCTCATGCATTTTCTGATGGATTACGATGATGTATTGGTCATCATATTACGTTTCATCATATTTGATTGTCAATTTTTTTTTAAGCTGAGGTTTTCACAAATTTTGGGAGTCAGAAAACACTACCCTTCAAATTTGTAAAGATTTTTAATAAATAATATTATTTTGCATTATGGGAGCTACATATATGCTTTCCTTGTCTCTCTCTTCTTTGTACCATGCATATTAATGTATTTTATATCCTAAGAGTGAGTGCAAATACAGTTATTTACCCTTATTACATTTTACACAAAGCAAATGTACCCTTTCCATTTTTATTTGATTTTCAAGTAACTTTTGTCTATACAGACAATAGATACCTAAAGACACGTTTTAGAAATACATATAAGGAGAACATGCTTTTGTAAAAATAACAAAAAAATATAGAATTACATTTTAAGATGCTATTCTGATTTGTAAGCCATTTAATAATTACTGCATTCAAAATATATAGTTATAACAGAGAAAAGTAGACACAATTACTTTATCTCACTTTTAACCCTAACTTGAAGAAGACTCATTAGGGCTGAATGTAATTAAATATTTAATTACTATTACCTTAAATTCCAGTTTCCTTGCTGCATTGAAAACTTAAATCCAGACTTTCTTATGTTTCAAATTGTAGATATTAAATAATTTTTAACATAGAATTTGCAAAGTAGCTTCTTCACTTCCTGTATATAAGAGTGAAACAAACGAAATGTCATCAAGTTAATAAAGTAAGTTAAAGAATAGCATCAGGTGATCAGTAGGCTTTTGAGAAATCAGGAGAAAGTGATTAAAAACAGAAAACAGTGGAAAGAGAAAGAAGTGAATGTTATGACTTAACATGGTCTTGTGAATTTAATTTGTGCAAGTGAAAGACAGTGATGTGCTAATTTTGGACTATGTCTTAGACTGACTTACAATATCCAATATATATATATATTTTTTCCTACTATACTAACTTTACCTTACATCGCCATAATGATCTTCTATCCCCACATGATTTTCCTTTTAAGACATATAGACAATTTGCTAGATAATGACTGGTGATTCCAAGGAACAGAGTAACTCTCAGAATTTTACAGGTAACTCAGGGATGCTGCAGCATGAGACTATTAAAATAAGGGACAGATAGATGTCAGTGTTATTGGGGGATTCATCAGTGTTAGTTGGAGCTGTGTGTCAACTTGGCTGGACCACAATTCTGTGTGGTTTAAGCAACTGTGATGTGGGTTGTTCCAATGATGGGATCAGATAAATGTTCTGAGCAGCCAATCCATTTAAAAGGAGTTTCCCTACTGGTGTGGTCTGCTTGCAGTATATTTATGGACATCCTGGGAAAAGAAACACTCTTCTGTGGATTGGCATTCTGTTGTGCTGCCTACAACTCTCCATGAGCGAACAATTCACCATTTGTCCTGGAGATCTTGGATTTGTCATTTGTTGGAGTCAACAGCCAGTATACTGCCTGCTAACCTTGAGTTCTTTAGCCTCTGCAGCTGCGTGAATCAGGAAAAGCCTCCAGCTTGACATTTGGTCCAAGAACTTGGGACTTGCCAACCCCTCTATTTTACCAAGCATAATATCCTTCACTAGGGAATGGTCTTTTCTGACAACATGACCAAAGTAAATGAGATGAAGTCTGGCCATTCTCACTTCCAAGGATCATTCTATTTGCACTTCTTCCAGGACAGATTTTTTATTTCTCATGGCAGTTCGTGGTACTTTCACTATTCTTCACAAACATCACAACTCAAAACCATCAACTCTTCTTCAGTTTTCTTTATTTATTGTGAAGCTTTGACATGAGTATGAGGAAATTGAAAACACCATGGCCTGGGTGAGGCACACCTTAGTTTTCAAAGAGACATCTTTGCTCTTCAGTAAGTGAAGGAGGTCTTTTGCTGCATATTTGACCAGTGCAATATGTTGTCTTATTTCTTGACTGCTTCCTCCATTGGTGTTGATTGTGGAAATAAGTCATTTGAAATCTTTGACAACTACAATCTTTTCTCCATATATCATGATACTGCTTATTGGTCCAATTGTGAGGATATTTGTTTTCTTTATGTTGAGTTGTAATCCATATTGCAGACTGTGGTCTTTGGTCTTCTTCAGTAAGTGCTTCAAGTCATCTTCACTTTCAGCAAGAAAGGTTGTGTCATCCGCATATCACATTTTTTTTTTTCATGGTGTTTTATTATTATCCTTTTTATTTCAGTTAGTTCTGTGTTCAGTTGGTTCTATCACCTGTGCCATATCTTATTTGTGTTATTGGCATCTTTTCCTTCTTATCCTTTGTTAAATTTTCCAGTGATCTATTTTATTATTCCTTTCAAAGAACCAAGTTCTGACTTATTAATTCTTTCTGTTTTTTTCCTGTTTTGTTTATTTCTTCTCAAATGTTTATTGTTTCATTTAATCTTTTGTCTGTAGGATTTTTTTTTTTTTTTCACTATTCTTTCTCTAATTGTTGGAGATAATGGTTTAGGTATTTATTTTGGTACTTTCATTTTTGATGTGTGTGTTTGTTACTATAAATTATTCTCTGAGCAATACTTTTCCTGCAACTCTAAAATTTTGGTATGTGATGTTTTCATTCTTGTAAGATTCAAGGAATTTTTTAATTTCATCTTTTATTTCATCGCTTTCCCAGTAGTTTTCATGCAAAATGTTAGTAAGTTTCCATGCATTTAGTTTTATTCATTTGATATTCTTATTGTTGATTTTTAATTTTATAGTACTGTGATCAGAGAAGATTTTTTGTAGTATTTTGCTGTTTTAAAATATATTGAGGCTTTTTGTATGGCCTAATATGTGGTTTATTCTAGAGAAATATTCATATGTACTGGAAAATAATATTTATTGTGTTGTTGGGTTGAGTGCTCTATAAATGTCTATAAAGTCAAGTAGGTTGATTGTCTTGTTTAGATCTTTTTTATCGTTGTTGAATTTTTTTTCTTGTTGTTCTCTTCAAAATTGTGTATTAATGTTTCATACTATTACTGTCGGGTTGTCTATCTTTTCAATTATGCTGAAGTTTGATATATGTATTTTGGGAGTTTATCATTGGTTATATAGATACTTATTATTAATACTTATTATTGATTCTTATTATTGATATATCCTCTTTTGGGATTTGACCTTATAATCATTAAATAATCTTATTTCTTTTTCTGGTTTTTGCCTTAAAGTCTATTTTTATCATAGATTAATATTGCCATTGCTGCTCATGTTAGGCTGTTATTTGCCTAGTATGTATTTTTCCATCCTATGATTTTGGCTTATTTTTGTCTTACTATGATTTGACTTTTGTGAACAGCATATTGGTAGGTCATGTTCTCTTATCCATTTTGCTATCCTCTGTCTCTAGACTGGTGCATTTAATCAATTTACGGTCAGTGTAATTATTAATAAGTATGAATTTGCTGCTGTCTTTTT
>NW_006922853.1:140738-142982 GCF_000298275.1 Orycteropus afer afer | reverse complement strand
AACAACAACAACAACAACAACATATCTTTAGGGGGTAAGGCATTTGGCTGCTAACCATAAAGTTTGTGATTCAAACCCACAAGCCATTCCATGGGAGGAAGATGAAGCAATACATTTCCATAAATATATACACCCTTAGAAACCCAGTGGTGTTTCATTATGAGTTGCAATTGATTCAATGGCAGTGAATACTTTAATATCTCTATTGGTTTTCAGGTTATGTTGTCATATGTCTTAATTTCCATAGTTATCTGCTGTTGTTTCTTCATCAGAATGACCTCTTTTACTAGTCCTTGTAAGTTTGGTCAAGTTTTATACAAATTATCTTTCTATTTCTCTGGATATGTCCTAATTTTGTCAATGTACGTAAGGGACAATTTTGATGGATATCTAGTACTTATTTATTTATTTATTTATTTCTTCTGCAGGGCTTTATATATGCCATTCCATTGATTCTTGCCCACATAATGTCTGTTGAGAAGTCAGAGTTTTAGTCTTATTGTCTTTCCATTTGTGTGACCTTTCATTTTCACTGAGCTGCTTTCAGAATTCTTTCTTTGCCTTTGATTTTGGAAAGTTTGATTATGATATGTCTTGGTGATTTTATTGTAATCTGTCCCATTTGGATTTCATTGAGTTTCTTGAATGAATATCTTCCCATCTTTCATGATATTTTGAGATTTTATTTTAGCATCTATATCATTTGGATGGAGATGTGGTGGCACAGTGGTTTGATTGCTAACCAAAAGGTAAATGGTTTGGACTCACCAGCCACTCTACAGGAGAAAGATGAGGCAGTCAACTTCCATAAAAATTTGTTGTTATAGTTGTTGTTAGGTGCCCTGAGTTAGTTCCAACTCATAGTGGTTCAGTACAACAGATCAGAACACTCAGTGGTCTGCCAGCCTCAGAATCCTTGCTATACCTGAGCCCATTATTGTAATCACTGTGACAATCCATCTTTTTTAGGGCCTTCTTCTTTTTTGCTGACCCTCCACTTTACTAAGCACAATATCCTTCTCTAGGGAATGATCTCTTCTAACAACATGACAAAAGCAAGTGAGAAACATTTTGGCTATTCTCACTTCCAAGAAGCATTCTGGCTGCACTTCATCCTGGACAGATTTGTTAGTTCTTCAGGCAGCTCTTGGTACTTTCAGTTTTCTTCACCAACACCATAACTCAAAAGCATTCTTCTTCAGTCTCCCATATTCATTGTCCAACATTCACATGCATATGAGGCTACTGAAAATGCCACAACTTGGGGTACATGCACCTTAATCTTCAAAGGTATATCTTTGCTCTTCTGCACTTTTAAAAGATCTTTTGCAGCAGATTTGTCCAGTGCAATATGTCATCTGATTTCTGTACTGTTGCTTCCATTGATGTTGGTTATGGAAGGAAGTTATATGAAATTTTTGATTACTTCTAGCTTTTCTCCTTTTATCATGATTCTGCTTATTGGTCCAGTTGTGAGGATTTTTGTTTTCTTTATGTTGTATAATCCATTTTGCAGACTATTGTCTTTAATCTTCCTCAGTAAGTGCTTCAAGTCATCTTCACTTTCAGCAAGTAAGGTTGTACCATCTTCATGTCTTAGGTTGTTAAAGAGTCTTCCTCCAATCCTCTTGTTACATTGTTGTCCATATATAATCCAGCTTCTCAGATTATTTGCTCAGCATGCAGATTGAATAAGTATGGTGAAAGAATACAACCATGATGCACCACTTTTCTTAATATAAACCATAAAGAATCTCCTTATTCTATTCAAAGGACAGCTTCCTTGTCTATGTACAGGTTCCTCATGACCACAGTTAAGTGTTCTGAAATTCCTGTTCTTCTCAATGTTATCCGTAATTTGTTATGATCCAAACATTTGAATGCTTTTACAGTCAGTAAAACATTTGGAAGAAGGAAGAAGCTATCCACTTCTCAAAGAATTGGCCAATGAAAACGTTATGATTAACAATTAAACACTGTTTGATATGTAAAGATTTACATCCTTGGAAACTCTGTGAAGCAGTTCTTCTCCACCCTGTAGGTTCTCTATGAGTCAGAATGTACTTAGTGTCAGTGAGTTTTCATCTTATTTGGGTTTCATTGAGCTTATTGGATGTATATATTCCCACCTTGCATGATATTAGCGTGATAGTTGGAGCTGTGTGTCAACTTGGCTGGACCCCAGTTCTGTGTGGTTGTTCCCATGATGGGATCAGATGACTGTGTTCTGAGTGGCCAGTCTGC
>NW_006922853.1:132254-133573 GCF_000298275.1 Orycteropus afer afer | reverse complement strand
TTTTTTTTTTTTTGTCCTATTCTGGAATTCCTGTGACAGGTAAGTTATTACTCTATATAGTATCCCTCATCCTTCTTAAGCTTTCTTCATTTTTTTATTGTTCTTCTTTCTGATTGTTCCTGTAATATATTAGTATTAAGAGATTTGTTTTCAATTTCACTATTTCTATCTTCCGGTGGTTCAATTCTACTCCTTTGCTTTGAAGAATTATCAGTTTCTGAAATTATAATATTAATCTTCTGGATTTCTATTTGCTGTTTTTCTATGATTTCTAATTTCCTTTTATTTTGTCAATTGTTCTTGTGTTGTATCCTTGTATTTTTCTGTGTTTCCCTTGGTTTTGTCTATAATATCCTTGATTTTATTTTCATTTTAGTTGATCTCTTTCTTAACCTACCTGCTGATTTGGTTTGGCTCTAATGCCAAGCAAATCCACTGCCATTGAGTCAATTCTAACTCACAGTGATCCCATAGAACAGAGTAGAACTGTTCCATATGTTTTTTTACCATTGTAAATCTGTTCAGAGGCACATTGTCTCACTTTTCTCATGGGAAATTCTGATTGGTTCCTACTTCTTTCTACACATTCATTAGCAGCTTCAATCACTGTGCCACTAGAGCTCCTTGAAGGGCTCTAAGTAAAAGTCTTTTGAATTTCTTATTGAGTAGTTCCAAAAGTATTTCTTCCCTTGGAAGATATTCTAGCTCTATATTTTGATTGTTTCAGCCCTCTTATACTTTGTGTGTGTTTGTGCACATGCATGTATGTGTGTGTGTTATTTGACATTGTCTGTTTTTTCCAGTGCATTGTGGTTTTATTGTCTTTATTTTTTTAATTGTATGTTTGTTTAATTCATCCTGATTTTTGTTTTGTTCTGTTATAATGTATTTGGGCAAAGAGGTACATGCTACTGTGGTCACTGGATTGGCAACACTGATGGTCTTACCAAAGAGAATTTGGTTGTGCTTGGGAGTTTGAGCATGAGCCTCTAATAGCTGGTTATGCAGAACAGCTGAAGCCAGCCTGGGTGGTTCTTGTTCACCATCTGTCATTGAGTAGGTAGTAACCCTCATCAGTGAGTGGGGAAGCCACTATGTCCAGTAGCAGGAATGGGTGGGTAAGGTGGCTGGCTCCTGACTGATGAGGAAGAAAACTGAAGATGAAGAAAAAAAAAGAAAAGATAAAAACAGGGGAAGTAAGGGAGAACTAAGCAGAGAGTTCTGGTAGCATAGTGCCTAAGGCACTTGACTGCTAACCAGAAGGCTGGCAGTTCAAACCCACCAGCCACTCCTCGGAAGGAAGGTTGGGCAATCCTACT
>NW_006922853.1:130321-131679 GCF_000298275.1 Orycteropus afer afer | reverse complement strand
CAAAAAGAGGCGGGTGGGGAAGATGAAGGAAAAAAAGAAAAGATAAAAACACAGAGGTGAAGAAAGAAGGAAATAAAAATTCACACAGTTCTGGAACAAGTGCTAGATGCCAAACATGTCTGTGGTGGTACAGTGGAAATATAGAACTTGCTGGGGGGAAGCTAGCACCACCAGCTGTGGAGGGATGGTGATAGGCATTGCTACTACAGATTGCAGATGTGATGGGGGTGGAGTGCTTCCTCTACAGAATCAAAACTAAGAAAAAGCAGGGAGGAAGAAACAAAGAGAAAAATGTAAGGGGTAGGAATAAGAATATTAAGAAGAAAGAAGAAGGAGAAATAAGCGACACAGTGCTGGTGCAAGCACTAGCCACCAAACACAGGTGTGGAGGCAATGCTCCACCTTTTCCACAGGAAAATGTATCATTATCAACCAAGGATGTGGCAGGAACAGGTTTTCAGATTATATTTAAGGCACAGGTGATTAATTAATTATTTCTAGGTTATTAACATGCTAATTATAATTTTAAGTTTGTTAAAAGTCACACTTTTTTATGCATTTCTTTGAAAATATTATTTAGCTTTGTGTGTTTTCTCCCACCTTATACATTTATTAGGAGCTTTGGTAGCATAGTGCCTAAGGCACTTGACTGCTAACCAGAAGGCTGGTGGTTCAAACCCACTAGCCACTCTTCAGAAGGAAGGTTGAGCAATCTACTTCCATAGTGATACTGCCTCAGAAACCCAAGGAGGGGTCACTATGAATTCTCGACTAAACGACAAACAACAACAACAACAACAAAATACATTTATTGTTAAAGACAACATGAAAATAAGAGGTTTGGAGCATATATTAACCATTGATATTTTTCTTTTAGACAACTACTTTCATTACAGGAGAATTAAACTTTCACACATATTATTTTCTGAAATTAAGGAATTTTGCTTTTTGGACGCTTTTTAAAGGTCTGACATCAAGATGAGATCAGTTTAAATTCTTATTTTGATGATATTTCTTAATTTTATCTAAACTCCATTATTTATTCAAATTTTACCAATTTCTGCATTTTTTTCATGTTCCCAGATACAATACAGAATATCACAATGAGTTTAATTGTTGTGTTTCCTTAGTCTCCTGTGAGTTAACTTTTCAAACCGTCTTTGTTTTTCAATGACCTTGAGTAACAACCAGGTATTTTATTGAAAGTACCTCAATTTAGGTTTGTCAATGGTTTCCTCATGATTAAAGTTCAGTTAATGGGGTTTTAGGAGCTCTGGTAGCATAGTGGCTAAGGCACTTGACTGCTAACCAGAAAGCTGGCGGTTCAAACCCACCAGCCACTCCTCAGAAGGAAGGTT
>NW_006922853.1:125001-129641 GCF_000298275.1 Orycteropus afer afer | reverse complement strand
TTTTTTTTTTTTTCCTGTTTTTGAGCACTTCCTTACTTTCTGGTACTGAAAAATACTTCAAATTCCCATGTATTTGCCTGGTCTCAGCCCTTCAATAAGCCATTCTCATGTAATTTCTATTTTATTAATTGGAGAATGTGTATTTACAGTCAAATGTGAGCACACGATGTATTATTGCTTCTACAGGGTCATTGATGCAAGGGCTTTTTCAGTAGAAGGATACATTCATAGATACATTTTTATTATTGTTCTCTATCTACCTATCTGTATATATATTAAACTAAATATGATTTTGTAATATTGACTCCAATTATAATTTAGCAATGTATTCTGGCCTTCTCTTCTTCCTTATTTGTGATTTCCTTTCCATTGGTGAGACACTTGGCTCCAACCATGTATCAAAAATTTACTTAATTGTCCAAACTTTGTATATATATAACCTTGCTTTAGTTTATTTAACCATATGCCTTTGAGAAACCAACTTGAGTACAATTTTTATATACAGTACTTTTTTTGTTTTTTTCCATATGTTGTTGTTGTTGTTGTTTTTGTTTGCCGTCGAGTCACCCCTGACTCATAGCGACCCCTCCTTGGGTTTCCGAGGCAGTATCACTGCGGAAGTAGGATTGCCCAACCTTCCTTCTGAGGAGTGACTGGTGGGTTTGAACCGCCAGCCTTCTGGTTAGCAGTCAAGTGCCTTAGGCACTTTTTTTCCATATAGTTGCCAGTAAAAAAAAAAAAAAAATCTGGAATTATTGACATCAGCTCTTCTCCCACCCTCTGAACCTTTTCAGTGTGGTTATTTCATATATTTGTAATACAGTTAGATTCATATGTCACAGTCAACACATGTTCTTTGAATCCTGGGCTCTTGGTTGATTTTTTTTTTCCCTGCACACTGAAGTTGACAATTTGTGATGTATAATACTATGGTTTTGACAACTGTATCTACCACTCTAGCACCAGATAGAACATAACATTCACCCTCAAACATATTATGTGTGGTCTTTTTTCAATTAACTGCTTTTCACTCACCAAAATCTAGGCATCACTGACTGCTATCCTGTCCTTTTTTTTTTTTTTTTCCCCCAAATTAAATATAATTCACATACCATAAAGGGCACACTTTTAAAGTGTACAGTTTAGTATATTCACCAGATCATGCAACCATCATCCTTATCTAAGTCCAGAACATTATTTATTGCTTATATAAAAAAAAATATTAACTGTCACATCATTATCACATCGCACCTACTCATGAGGAAACACTAATTTATGTTCTGCTGCTATAGATTTGTCTATTCTGGACATTTCACATAGATGTAATCACAGAATATGAGGTCCTTTTTGTCTGACTTTTACTTAGGATAGTTTTTGAATGGTTATCCATGTTGTATAATGTATCAACACTATTCCCCTTTATGACTCGATAACATTCTCTTATATGAATATAACGCATTCTGTGTGTCTGTCTATTCATAAGTTTATAGACATTTGTGTTGTTTTTACTTTTTTATATTCTGAATAATTCTGTTAAACACATTCATATACAATTTTTTTCTGAATATGTTTTCAATCCCCTTAGTTATAAACCTAGGAGTGCAATTATTGGGAGGAACTGCCAACTGTTTTCTAAATTGGATGAATCATTTTCTATTACCAGCAGCAATATGTGTTCCAATCTCATCAGATCCTACTCCATAATCATTATTGTCCAACTTTTGTTATTATAGCAATCAAAGAAGGTGTTAAATGGTGTCTTGTTATATTGATTTTTATTTTCCTAATGACTAATGATGCTGAGCATATTTTAATTAGGGCTTTGAATCAAAATGTAACATAAAAAAAACAAAAAATAATAATTTTTGCATGAATGAAACTGAAATGCAAATTAAAAAAAAAAAAAGTTTTTCTGAACCAGAACCAAAATCAAAAAGTGTTATTTTTCTCACTCTGTTGTTTTATCATTGGTACAATGTTAATTTTTAAGTTGTTAAGCAAGACCATTGGACAATTTATGTTGGATTTGCATCAGGTACCTATATATGCCAAATAATTATCTGACACATGGCTGGTAAGAACACAGTTGTACAGCTTGTTATAGGTGTTGTCTGCTATTCTATAAGATGATTCAAAAACCAGAGTTCTCTGTTTCCACTTCATAATTGACTGCTCTCACAATGTTCCCTGTACCTACTGAAGACCTGAGAAATACTTAGGGATTGAGACTACTCAATCTGAAAGACCTGGTTAAACTGCATTGAATTTTGAACAGGTTCTTGAGAATGGAAATTTTTCAGGTGATTGTGAACATTTTAAAAGTACATTATTCATGTTTTTAAGTGATATTTAAATTTAATAAATAGAAAATAGCTTTTATTTTTGTATAATCTTAGTCTTGTATTCAATATCAATTTAAATATACTATCTGACATTGTACTTAGAGGTTTAAACTTCATATTTGTCTCACAAATCAAAATTTTAACAAGCATCAGTAAACACTGGGAAGAAAATTAATGTTTCCATTGTGATACATCATTATTTCACTGAAAACTTGATAGCATTTCTATGAAGAGAGATTTTTCTTCAAAAGATGCTGAATAAATGTATGAGGGTGTTGAAAAATGGGACTTTGAATGTAAGAAATTGGAAATCCGAGTAAATGAGTAATCAAATAGTTTTTCTAGTACAACAATAATACATGACTGGAAACATTTTAATACATAATTACTTTAATTCAAGCTCTGGGGCCACTGTGGTTAAAACATTGGACTGGTGACCAAGAGGTCTGTGGTTCAAACCCACCAGTTGCTCCACAGGAGAAAGATAAGGCAATCTGCCTCCATAAAGACTTACAGCCTTGGAATCCCTATGGGACAGTTCTACTCTGTCAAAACCATTCTGTCACTGAGTCAGAATTGATTTCATGGCTTCGAGTTTGGTTTGGTTTAGACTTCAATTCATTCCTATAAATGTGAAAAATGTACAACATAGTTATGGTTGGTGACTATGCAGTGAATTTGGAGAGGTAGAGGAATTGTCATCGTATGGATGAATACAATTCAGTATAAAGCAAGAAAGCAAAGAAGATTTAAGAAAGTGTCAAAAGCATTCTGAATAAGCATCAAAAAACTATAGATGTGTTTGCCATTCTAGAATGATGTAAAGTGAAATTATATAAGGAAATAATTATTAAAGCACTATTGAATTATTTACTGATAATGTTTGTTCCTTTGAGTTAATGGAATATTGAAGATTATGTAAAATTTTAAGTCTAATTATTGCTTCAATTTGTCAAGTTTTTCTTTTTCTTTTTAAATCAGTTCAGAGAATATTAGGGAAATGATACTTGACTTGTCCTTAAAAGTTAGCTCCGAAATTAGTTGTTGTTGTTGTTGTTGTTATGTGCCATCAAGTCAAACCCGACTCATAGCGACCCCTCCTTGGGTTTCCGAGGCAGTATCACTACGGAAGTAGGGTTGCCCAACCTTCCTTCTGAGGAGTGGCTGGTGGGTTTGAACCGCCAGCCGTCTGGTTAGCAGGCAAGTGTCTTACCAGAGCTCCCCCGAAATTAGTAGTAACTTGGAAAAATGAATATTCTGAGAGCAGATGTTGCCAGTCGATTGAGTCAGTCAAAACTAGAAATTAACAGTGCACACAAGATGGTATGATACATCTGTTGACACTGGTAATGAAAGAATTGAAAGACATAGAAGTATGCGTGTAATAAATATTGTGTTTTAAATTTTAGAGAACAATTGACTTACTACAGATTTATTCTATAATGACAGATAACAGGTTCTAATATGATTAAATTTATTGATTTGCTCAGAAATAATAGTGAAATCAAATGGCAAATATCAGAGCAAAACAACAGTTTGGAAGACTTTGATTTAGTGCATTCTGACTTGTACACGTTAGTCATTGCAGAGTGTGGTGAAGCTACAAGGCTTGGGAGAAAAGATTGGAATAAAGTGTGCTGCACGCACACTTCAATTACTTATTAAAGACACAATAAAGAATGCTGAACTGGAATAATTTTTAGAAGAATATTGTGAACTCATTAAAACATTTTGTATTCGGACATTTTCTACCAAATTTTTGGAAAATAATTTAAGGAAACTTGCACTGGATTACCCAACAAGATGGAATGACATATACACTGCTTTAGAAAGTTTCCTAGGATGCAAAAATTCCTGCAATGTATTATCTGAAAATAATATGAAATATTTATTTTCTAATAAACAATAGACACATGTCAAATTAATTTCAGAAACTTTGAAAATTTTAACAAAAGTTACAGTAAGATTTAAAAGTGAACATGTAACCATAAGTGATATTTTTGGTATATGGGTGGAAAGTAAACTAAAATTAAGAATTCTTAATTATATATTTGGAAATGCATTGAAAAATTTGATATCAGAGAATAAGTTATCATTAAAAATGATAGCATATCAGAAGAAGTTTATTTAGATTTTCATGATAAGATTTTTACTAGTTTTGAACTCAAGGTGAAAACCATATTACAATTTAGAAGAATTGGGGAAAGAGAGCAATCCTAAAAGTAAAACAAAGGAAAGTAATTTAGGAAATACTCCTGTTTCCAATGATGATATTGGCCTCAAAATGAGAGAAACAAC
>NW_006922853.1:114861-124766 GCF_000298275.1 Orycteropus afer afer | reverse complement strand
TTATATGAAGTAACTATGGTAGGTGTATCAGCTACTCAAGTCAGTATTAACGGAGCTTTCTCAGGTTTGAAATTGATCTTGACAGACAAGGACAACTTCATTGAAAGGAAGCAGATTCTTTTAATTAGATGTGATTATGATTTACTGAAATGACACATTTAATGAAATGTATAAATTAAATGGCCAGACTTCATCTCACATACTTTGGTCATGTTGTCAGAAGGGACCATACCCTGGAGAAGGATGTCATGCTTGGTAAGATGGAAGGTCAATGAAAGAGGGGAAGATGCTCAACCAGGTGGATTGACACGGTGGCAGTGGTGATGGGCTCAAGTGTAGCAAGAATTGTGGAGCTGGCTCAGGACTGGGCAGTGTTTTGCTCTGCTGTGCATAAGGTCACTATAAGGTGGAAAGACTTGATGTACTTAACAACAACAACATACTTACATATAAATGAAATATATATTTGTAATAAAATATTTATTTTATGTCATACTATGGCTAGTCTTCAGTTTAGAACTGGGGAGAATATTGTTGTTGTTGTTATGTGCAGTCGAGTTGGATTCTACTCATAGCCACCACTCCTTGGGGTTCCAAGGCAGTATCACTATAGAAGTAGATTGCCTAATCTTCCTTATGAGGAGTGGCAGGTGGGTTTGAACCGCCAGCCTTCTGGTTAGCAGTCAAATGCCTTAGGCACTACACCACCAGAGCTCCTGGGGAGAATATTATAGTGTTAAATATTTTATTGCACTTTACCTTTATGTGTTGATATATTAGATATGATAGCACATTTTATATTTCTAACATTTTGTGAATAAATTATTGTCTTAGTTATATAGTACTGTCATAACAGAAACAACACAAGTGGATGATTTTAACAAAAATAAATTTATTTTCTCATAGTGCAGGAGGCTAGAAGTCAGAGTTCGAGGGGCAAGGTATAGGGGAATGTTTTCTATTTCTGTGTCCTCTAGAGGAAGAGCCTTGTCTCCTTTCAATATCTGTGGATCTGGCATCCCTTGGAGATATCCATGTATCTTGACTTTAATCTTCCCCAGGGTTTAGAAGGCTCTAAGTGCAGAAACTTTAGGTACAAAGGTTGCACTCTGCTCCTGGCTCTTCTTTCTTGGTGATAGTCAGGTTTCTAATTGTCTGTTGCCTTCTGCAAAAACGGCAAGGAGGCCACATGTTCTGACCTCCTCTAATCTCACAAGATGAAGACAGGATTATCAGCAGTAACCCAAGGCCTATTACTGCAAGGCCAAATATGCTGCCTCCCTCCAGCCCTTTCATCAACCGTTCCTCGCAAAGCACCCACCACCTCTCTCCTGAGTTTGATAATTCGCTGCAGTGGCCACACAGAACTCACAGATTACAGGGTTTATTAGGGAAGCACCAGGCTACAACTCAAGTTCAGGAAGAACGCTCAGTCTCTCTCCCAGTTCACCGTCCCTCAGGCAAGAGTCTCTCACAGTCTTTTTCCCAGCAGTGCTGGTCCCTCGGTGTCTCACTCAGCAATGCGTGTCTCTTGTGTCTCTTTCCCGGCAACGCGTGTCTCAGGAGCCCGTGTCTCTTTCAACAGCATGTCTTCCTCAACCAGCAGTCAGAGAGAGTTCTGCCTCCAGGAGGTCTCCTTTAGAGCCCGCAGGGTGGTCAAACTAGCCAATTATAGCATCAGAACTCTATGCACCTGAGAGAGAGTGGGCACCTCCCAGAACATTGTTTTGTGCCACTCCCAGCAGAAATACTCCACGTGGACACCTTCAGCAATCAGGAGCTCCTCAGTTGCTCATAGCAAATCCCACCTTGGAGTTTACAAAGACTTATGGGTAGAAAAGCCACACAAAGTAATTTACTACACTGCACCTTCCCTCTCCTTTTATCACTTGTAAAATAAAAGGTGATGCATGCCATCCCTCTGAGACATTTCCAGTACATCAGATTAGAGTTGAACTTAACTAAGGGTCTTGCACCCTACTCTAATTCCTTATAACTGATTGGCTGATCTTTTCAGATCAAATCATGGCAGTTGATTAAATCATTAAATAACTGCCAAAACACTAGGAATAATGACCTAGCCAACTTGACACATTTTGGGGGGACACAATTCAGTCTGTGACAATTCATATCAACTTTACATGACTATTAAATGTCAGTCATGATATGTGGCTTACATAAAAATGAAGGTATATTTCAGTTTATTTTGTATTATTAAGAATTTCCTAGTAAAAATGTATTTCAAATCTTTAATTTTATATTCATATGGTACAATAAGAGTGCTTTAACCCCTATACTATTTTTGAAGTGCCTCTGTGCAATAGTGCATTCTAGTGTATTCTAAAAATAAAATTTTAAAAAAATATAATTTGCATCATTATTTTTTGTATTGAAATGTTTTGAGACTGTGATTATAATTGATTATGGACATATTCTAGTATAAAAAGGGATAGATTGCCTACTATACTTCACACTCATTTAGTTACTTGGTCAAATTGTCAAGAATTCTAAGGGAGATGTGATGGAGTGTTTGGGTATAAAATGGAAATTTTGTGAAGTAAAGTGTAAGGATAAACAGATAAAATGACATTAATATGGGAAATGGAGCAAGATTAGTGATTGGGGATAGAGAAGAGTTTGGGACTGCCCAAAGCAAAGACATCCTGAAAAGAGACATCAAAAGCTGAAGTGGAGATTTAAAAAAAAAAAAAAACTTCATGGAACTCACACAGTGAGAACAACAGAGTGACAAAGTGTAGACAGATCAGGAGGAATTCAAGGTGAGCAATAGACATGTAGGCATTGTAAGAGGAATGTTCAGGTTAGCGGGTCAGAGTTACAGTGGCAAAGACAGCCACAAAGAGAGGAGGGAGAAAAATAAAGGGAATCAAATAACTCACTACTGGCAGAAGCGAGTTTGATCTGGCTGAAGGTCTGTGTTGGGGTGAAGAAATTGAGCTTGAGACAATCTCCAGCTCCCTTGACTCTGGGCAAGAGCCAGATAAATGGCTATATATGCATCCAGAAGGATGGCACACCAATGCTAGGTAATCAAGACAGGAGGAATACACTCTCTAATCTAACAAATACTCAGCTTCCTTGCACACAGGGGTAAACACTTTCTGCAGACACAAACTGAGTGATTGGAGAACCCTGCTCTCACAAACCCCAACCCCTGGACATCATCACATCTAGTGGACTGAGTCAGGGGCTGAAACGCACCTTCTCAGTGTCTAAGGGAATGAGAGAACTTTTGCACACCGAACATAAGAGGCACAACTATGTAGCCACCTCTCTTAGGGATTTCACTCACCCAAGGCACTTCCCACTTTTGCTAATGTAAATACTTGTGTTGGGGTTGTTAGAGAAGAGAGTAGCAGGGCAACATTATACTAGAGTCTAGGCAAAAGCTGGAGAAATGTTGCTCGTGCACAGAAGGGATCCAGACCCACACCAGTAAATCATGACTGGCGAGCTACACTCTCCACTCCAAAGTATAGCTTCACTGGGAATAAGGACAAAATGTCTCCCCAACACCACCAAAATGGTAGCCAAAAAAGTTCCATAGCCACCAGCAGCAACCCACTCCAAACAGATAGGCCCAGAGGTTATAGCTATTCCTTCTTCCACACAAGTCACTAGCTGCCACATGGATCACTGGCTGATCCTTCTCACACTGAGCACAAAAGGCATATACCTTCAATCTTTTCTATTGGAGAAGTCCACTCACACCAGACTCCTTTCACATCTGCAGGAGCACACTCTGGTAGATCCGTGGCTTCTGCTACACCCACCTGCTCCCAGGGTTGCCAGCTGACTGTAATTACAAAAGTCCATCATTCTCAGTTTCCCTATTTTTCATCATCACTCCTTAACCTTTTTTGCTCCCTTCATACCTGTTTATTTCTAACTTCCCATCTTCATCTCTTTACATTTTTGCCAATGTTTCAGTTCAACCACACTCTTTTTCATTTTTCCTACATTTTTTAACTTGTATTTTTATTCTATTTTCCCTTTCCTTCTCCTTTTTTTTTTTTCTTCTTTCCCCATCCAAAAGGAGGAGGATATTAACTTTCCAGTAGTCAGCAATATCTACTACACTGACCATCTCACCCAATGCATAACCACTATCACCCCTTACACTACTGGATCAATGACAGATAGTGGACAACACATGTTCATCCCAACTACAGGTCTTCTTCATGTCAAACAGACATGCACCTATATTCCCAGCAGTTACTCTGCTAATCTGGACATAGCTAGGGAGTGCCCCAGAGCTGCCAAGTTAACAACCAAAGAAGGACAATGGCCTCACTCATCCAGATTTCTTAACACAAAGCCAAATAAAACCCTGGGTGAAAGCAAAATAAAACCCTGGGTGAAACAAACCAACAGAATCAACAAATAAAAACAACTTTAATATGTCTTAGAGGCAACGGACAGCTTCAATTCAAAGTAAGAAAAAGGATAATATAACAGAAATAAGTGACCAAAATAATGGTGCTGGTGCAACTAAATATCCATTTGTAAAAAAAATGGAACAGACCTGTACTCTACACCATACAAAAAAAATGATTCAAGATTGATCAAAGCTCTCAAACTATCAAGTTCATCAAAAATAAAATAAAGACAAACTTAGCGGGACGAATTTATGACATAAATAGACCATCAAGCATAACCAAAATGCAAAAACACCAGAAAAGAAATTCAATGACAAGGAGCTTCTAAAAATTTAAGTCTAATGTGTACTAAAAGAGTTCTCCAAAAGAGTAAAATGACAACTTTCAAACTGGGAAGAAATATTTGACGGTGACATATTCAACAAGGGAGTTATCTCCAAAATTTATGTGAAAGTTCAACATCTCAACATGAAAAAGACAAACAATCTAATTCAAAAATGGGCAGAGGTTATGAATAGACACTTTACTGAAGAAGAAATTCAGGCAGGCAACAAACACAAGGAGAAATGCTCAAAATCATTAGGTATTTGTTGTTGTTGTTATTATATGCCGTCGAGTCAGACCCGACTCATAGCGACCCCTCCTTGGGTTTCCGAGGCAGTATCACTACGGAAGTAGATTGCCCCATCTTCTTTGAACCGCCAGCCTTCTGGTTAGCAGTCAAATGCCTTAGCCACTGTGCTACCAGAGCTCCTTCATTAGGTATTAGAGAGATACAAATAAAAACAATGAGACATTATTTCACTTCAGCAATAATAGCAAAATTCAACAAGACAGAAAACAACAAATCCTGCCAAGAGTGTGGAGAGATTGAAACTCTCCTGATGGGACTGTAAAATGGTACAGCCACTGTGGAAAATTGTTTTGCACATCCTTAAAAAGTTGGAAACAAATAGCATTTGATTCAGCAAACCCACTACTAGGAATATATCCTCCAGTGGTGATATCTGGGACATCATATATAGATATATGTATATGTGCACCATTGTTCATTCCAGCACTATTTGCAATAACAAAGAGATGGAAACAATCTAAGTGCCTATCAACAGATAAATGGATAATTAAACCATGGTATGAACACTCAATGGAATACTGTGAAACATTAAAAAATAATGAAGAATCAGTGAATCTCCTCATAACATGGATGAACTTGGAGAATATAATGATGAGTGAGATAAGTCAATTACAGAAGGACAAATATTGCACAAGTACTTTTTTTAAAAAAGTCAAGGAAATGTTTATTCAGGGAAGGAAATTTTCTTTGTTGGCAAAAAAGAATGGGAGGGGTGGGGGAGGAGGGAAAATAGATGGATAATGAACAGGTCTGATATGGGTGGAAAGAAAAGCAATATAATAAAAGCATGTAGTTAATACAATATCACTAAGGAAAAGAAAGGCACAGAGAAGTGTACAAGAAGTACAGACAACAAAGAAAAACACTTTTTTTTCTTTTAATTTTGTTGTGATTTGGGTGAAATTTTACAGAGCAAATTCATTTTCTATACAGCAGTTCACATACACTTTGTCTCATGACATTGACTGCAATTTCCCACAATGTAACAGCGCTCTTCCCACCTCTCCCCATATTCACCTCTTCCCTGTGTCTTTCCCTCCCATGCACTCTTGTCCCCTGAGCTGTCTCCCTGTGCATCAATTATGGGAGTATAGAAACTCTCCCATGATTGATCTCTCCAAGGAGTGTATCTGCGTAATGTAACTGTTCAGCTCATATGCCTGTCTTTTGTTTGGCTGGAAGCCACAGGAGTGGGTTCAATTCCAGACCTGAAGGTCAGCTAGGGGCCACTGTCTCAGTGGTTCCACCAGGTTCCATCAGACCAGCACATCTGGTCCCTTTTTTATGATTTTGAGTTTTGTTCCACATTCTTCTCCCACTCTGTCCATGAGCTTCTACACAGGTCTCCCTCTGAGTGGTTGACAATGGTAGCTGTGCACCATCTAGTTCTGGTCTCATAGTCATATGGGTTGAGGATTGCATGGTGTTCCAGTCCCATGGACTAGTTGTTTCCATGCAAAAGACAAACATTTTTGCATACACAATACTTCATTGTCAGTTACACCAAACACTAATCTATAGATTGGTACATAGGTAGACAGGCAAGAAGAGTATATATGGAGAGGCAAATAGAAATATACTCACTACCGTGGCAACAGAAGAAATAAGTATAGTAAATATTTAACAAATGATTTTACTAATTTTGTATAAAAGCCATAGAGTTTATTTGCTTATACATAAAACTATTTCAGAACTTACACTTTAAAAAACTAACAGTATTATTTCTAAAGAGCCAGAAGCAGATCATTCAGGCCAGAAAATACACGTGGACCTCAATACAAATACACAAAAAATAATAAATGCAGTGAGTCAATTAAAATATAAACTCTATAGCCAATCTCACATGTAATCAAAAACACTCAATTAAAAAAAATAAACAATTTCACCTTTGAAAAAACTTGTGAAAATGTACTTTCTTAAGGTAATGAGGATAGAGGTAAATAGGATTCACTTGTGATTGTGGTCCTGCAAATCAGTACATGATTTTTGGAGAATAATATGGTCATTATAAAGGAGAACATTCTTTGAGACATCAATTTCACTTATAAAAACATATCCAAAGAAAATAACTGGAGTTACATAAAAAAAGTCCAGTGTGAAATAGGCAACAGTGGAAAAATGATACTCTGAGGCACTTACAGAAAATCCAAATGACAAATGTTTACATTTATCTTTGTCTTTGGCTGTATTTTGCATAAGGAATTTTACTATGGCACAGGTGAGAGTATTATAAAATGATGCATCCTAAAAAGTTATCCATATATAAAACTAACAGAAAGAAAGTTGGAAAGGAATATATCACATATTCATGGATGAAAGGTAGTAAGAATCAAGTCCTCACTGAGGATATTGACTAATTTGATTAAAAATCAAAATAAAGTAACATGAAAACCATGATATGAAATAGTTCTCTAAACTGGTATGAATACTTCTTTAATCTTAATCCCCAGAAAGTTTTGCAACTGACTGACAGGACATAATATTAATAAACCCAATTTAAATTATGCTGTATTTATTTTAACAACTAGAATTATATTCAGCTTTCTTGGTCAAAAAATTACGATATCATCTGCAATATAAGCAAACATATTAAAATATAATCATTTATAATATAAACTATAAAATGTCAGCCATGCATTTGCTGTTACTTAAAAGATTTAATAAACAATCACCTTTTCATTATAACGTCAATTTGATTCTGTGGAAAAGTCTCCAAACTGATCCAGAGGATGAAATCATTCTTTCTTATATGCATCAAAAGATCAATCTCACGTTTTAACTATTCCAAACTTAAGTCTCTAGTGTATCAATTTTCTAATGTTCCAAAGATTCCAGGCAGAACAAAGGGCATATAAGACTTAATAGGGCAACAACTAAACAGCCACAGCTTCTGACCTGTGCATCTAGGATTCTTTAAGAACACCCTTGTCCCTCGCTCAGGTATATGATTAAAGCCTGTGTGACTCAGAGACATTGTCGAGATTTAAGATTTATACCTTTCATGCTAAACTTACATAAGTCTGATATATAGTTTCAATCTGTATATACAAGAAAAAATTACCTTGTTCTTAAAAGTAATTTTATTAATTCTTTAGGATTTACAATTCAGATGAGAGTCCCTGGTCCACTTAAACATTTTTCTTAACTCCAGTTAACCCTACCCATCCAAAATTTGTGCTAACCAAAGCTCCCCATCACAGACTGAAAAGATTTCAGACACACTTTTTACTATTTCTCGGACAATATCAGAACATGACTTCAAGAAGTAACACCATTAGCATTTTGGATTCTCTTCAATCATTAATGTTTAAATTGTTATCCTCTATGTAAAAGGTATTTTAAAAACATAATTAAAAATAAAACACTCTTTTCAAATTATGAGTTCACTGGTTTCTCTCCTTTTGTAAACCAAATAGCAATAGAAACAGTAATAAAAATCAAGTTCACAGTCTAACATTTTTGAATCTTTTTTTCCTACTGTTATAAGTGACAGAAATAACTATTTTAAAAAAACTAAATCTAGATCTATTGTACATGATCATAATTGTATCTGTTTTGAATATCTTTACACAGCCTCACAGTGAGGTCATGATCTCTAGCAAAGCTTATTCTCCTCTAAAGAAAAACCTATGCACATTTGTGAAAACTCCAAGCATTTTCAATCCCTTTTTTAGCACAAAGAGAAAATAGCTATTTTAAAAGCTTGCTAATAATTAAAATGGAGATTTAAAGAACCAATTTTCAGAAGGCTTTTTAAAGAGACAAGCTCATTGTGCTGAATTGAACTTTAATTGTTCATTGAATATTTTGCATATGAAAAATATCTTCATTCCTAAAAAAATTATGGTTTGAAATTGGAATTCTCCTTTTTTCAATGTATTTGAATGCATCTACATGTGCACAGTGAATTGGAAAAACACGGTCATTACAGTATATTAAATATTCTGAATATGGACACAAATGGTATTTAAAAGTGGAATTAAGTATCACTCATTCAAACTTTCAATCTTAAGTTTTAAGCTTCAAATTTTATATTATTGTGCATATAGAAATAATGGTAGACACCTCAAGTATGCAGTCCATCTGAGTCTGTAAGTCAATATAATGGCACATACTTCATGTGGGATTGGTAGCAAAAATCTTAGCCAAAATACTTGATTATTATAGAAAACCTGAAGATTGTCTCTAACATGATTTTATAAACATGGCTCTGAAAAAAAAAAAATTATTTCCTCTGCTATTTATAAACACTTTATTTGTGGCATCTGCTCAGATATTTTCATTATTTTTTCCTCTGAAATTTTATTCTTTTTATGCATTATTTTAATTGAAAATTTAAGGTGACACCCCAAACCAAGATCTCTGTCTTCAAATAGATTTCAACTCACAGTGACCATATAGGACACAGTAGAATTGCCCCATAGGGTTTTCAAGGTTGTAAAAGTTTAGCAAAGCACACTGCCTCATCATTCTCTCCCAGAGGGTTGGTAGACTCAAAACACCGGCATTTTGGTTAACAGCCCAATGCCTTAACCACTATACCACCACAAGTGTCCAAGGTGTCAACAGTACTAAATTAAAAAAAAAAAAAAATTAAAACAAAAATATCTCCCATGATTCCTCTACTTCAATGTTTATTCATTTACATTTTTATTTCACCAAAAGCATTCATTTTAATTTTTAAATTGTAATCTTTCTTCCTTTTCCAAACATAGCCATAGATTTACAAGTTGCATCTCTGATATGTATATCTATTTTCTATATCATATTATTTTAAAAAAAAAACAGTTTTAGAATTACAGAGAAAGTAGTATAGAGTTTCTATATACCACCACATATAATTTCCCTATTAGTAACTTTCTTCATTGTAA